>NW_024080715.1:737919-819309 GCF_003009895.1 Hyaena hyaena | reverse complement strand
AGTATTCCATGGTATAGATAAACCACATCTTCTTGATCCATTCGTCCGTTGATGGACACTTAGGCTCTTTCCATGTTTTAGCTATTGTGGAGAGTGCTGCTATGAACATTGGGGTACACGTGCTCCTATGCATCAGCATTTCTGTATCCCTTGGGTAAATTCCTAGCAGTGCTATTGCTGGGTCATAGGGGAGTTCTAGTGTTAGTTTCCTGAGGAACCTCCACACTGTTTTCCAGAGGGGCTGTACCAGTTTACATTCCCACCAACAGTGTAGGAGGGTGCCCCTTTCTCCACATCCTCGTCAGCATCTAGAGTTCTCTGATTTGCTCATTTTAGCCACTCTGACGGGCGTGAGGTGGTATCTCAGTGTGGTTTTGATTTGTATTTCCCTGATGAGGAGGGATGCTGAGCATTGTTTCATGTGTCTGTTGGCCATCTGGATGTCCTCTTTGAGTTTTCCTGATGTCTTGAACTCCTTCATACTCCTAATTTTTTCCTTAAGTATATGAAGAGCCATGGGAACACTGTAAACATGCTGGACATCTAGGTGACATTTATGAAACGTGGGAATCCTAGCCTTTTTCTCCCCACCCATAAAGGAGACAAAAGGTCATGAACACAAATTAAAAATTTTCCAAACTCAGAAAGCAATTTTTTTCTATTTTCTAATTAGAGTGAATGCGTACTTGTAATATGAAAAAATGGAAACAAAAATGGGCTCCATTGAATCCATGTGTTTGCCCCTCTGTCTTTTTTGTGCTTTCTCTAAGAAAACAAATTCATATTTTTCTATATCTTGGATCTAATAAAAACAAACAGGCAAACACAACAAATCATGGAGGAAAGATGATTTGAAGGAGTCAGAGAAGCCACATCTCTGTATTTACACTCCGCCATACATTTACTCACTTCCGTCCTACTCTACAGAAAGCATCATTTACCCAGATGACTTAAAAAATGTTGGCAGGGTGTGCGAGCTGGGTGGAAAAGAGGTGCCGGGAAATTCACTGTGAAAGAAAGCAGAGCTTTGGGAAAGGAATTTCCCTGGTCAGCTGCCTTGGGGATCTGAACAAAAATGCAGAGCAACCAAGGATTGCCCACACTCAAGGCCACCACGGCAAGAACAGGGCAAACGTGCTATGATGTGACACCGTTCTCCGGTGTCCTGTCTCTCTGACTGACTCACTGAGTTCAGCAAACCATCTTTGGGAACCTACTGAACTAATACTACAGAAGCATTACATCCGGCACTGGCGCTGTGTGGATATAATGATGAATGAGATTTCACTCCTACTTTCAGGCTTGAAGAAGATACAGGAATTACCATTTGAGTACTTTTTTTTTTTTTTTTTTGGTCTCCTGTATTCACTCCATTCATATTTAATAAGCACTGATTATATATAAAACGCTGTGCTGGACCTGAAGAGGATGCATGTGTGTCTAAGGAATGGCTCCTGCCTCAGAGGGATGACTAAAAGGCTGTATTACAAAGCATTATGGGTTTGCGCTCACAAATAGTGCTATCAGTTCAGAAGAAGGCTTCAAGGCGGAGGTGGTATTTCCAGCAAATACATGGCAACAGGGAAAGGAAGGAGGGAACAGAGTAGACAAAGGCACTTAGGGATGCAAATATGGGCATGAGTGTGGTGGGGGAATTAGGAGGCAACGGAATAAATCGGACAACTTTTCTTAGAATTGCTACTTGGGTGGAGTAATTAATTATTTGCTTATTATTCATGAGGGCTCAGCTGAGAAGAAGGTTTGTAAGTCAAGGAGACAGAAAGCCAGGTAATCTGTGGCTGAGTGAGAAGAAGGTGGGAACGACCTTGTGTAGACTGAGGTGCTTGGGGCTTGTAGGCTAGACAGCGGGGGTCTGTGGGAATCCTTCTCAGGGACGGGTGCTGAGGAGCAGTGAGCAACAAGGCTGTGGGGACAGCAGAGATTGGATGGAAGGGACAAGGGAGACAACACACCCTTCCTTCTTTACAGCTGTTTTTCAGGCCGGTCTATGTGTGGTATGAGGGGATCCTTGAGACAGGTGCTCATCAGCTGTTGGAAAGGACTGGGATTAACATGGCCAGGGAACTGTTTCTTAAGTTTTGGTTGAGATTCTTAAAAGTGACGTACCCTTGGATGGGAGGGAGATTCATCCTTGACGGGAAGTGTGAGTGGTGTGTGTGCATGTATATACATGTATGTATGTATATGTGTATATGTACGTATGTATATATATACATTTGTGTGTATGTGTGTGTGTGCATGTGTGTATGTTTAGAATAATAGGAAAGGATTTAAAATGTTAGGGCTAGGTGTGTCATTGACCTACAGTATGGTTTATTTTATCTTGACTGTCACACTAAAGAAAAGTCTATTTAAGAGAATGGTTTAGCAAGATTGTCCAGAGAAATGAGGCTCTTATTTAATAGTAAAGATATGAAGTGCATTTAGCATAGTTGATAGTATAAAAGTTAGCATTCAAATGTTGTAATGATGTAGAACAGTGCCTAGCAGGTCTGGACTGTAGTAGGGAGTTTAGCTTTGTGTGTTTTATGGCTTCTCAACTTGTGACATGTCCCCATGGGGACTGTATGAGAAAACTGTTTAGATTATTCCAAATCTATGTGTTGCACAGAGCAAACAACTTAAATCACTTATCTTAAGCATGATGGATCAAGAACATCTAGTTCAAAACATGACTCCCAATGCTCTCCCCATCTTTAGCCAAAGTTGAATTTTATTTTAAATAAATATTTAAAACCTTTTTAAGCTCTTAAATTTAGATGGAACGCCCCACCCCCCCCAAAAAAAACCCCACAAATGGACTCACAAAACAGAGACTCTGTTGCCTGCTGTCCCTGGGGTTGAATGTCTATGCAGGCGACAAAAGCCAATTTATGGAAACTACTCTTTCCTTGTCATACCCCTACGAGTTAAGGGTCCTGGGTTTGTTCCTAGTCTATCTTGTGAAATAGAAGGAATGCTGTACAATGAGACCATCAGGAAAAATCACAATGAAAGGCAGAAGAAATGCTTCTATCCAAATGCTCTTCCATCTAGCAACTGGAATAAAAATCCTGAAAATAAAGCGTCATTTATGTTCTAAGGACGACTCTTTTTGTTACATACAGATCATGTGCTTCAGGCTTAAAATTCAAATTTCCTTTTCTGTAGGAAAAATAAAAAAGTAACAGTGTCCCTTCTCCCTTCTAATCTCCCCTACAACCTTGCCTGGAGGATCAACTTTCCTTTCAAAGGCTAGAGTAATTTGTTGAGGGGAGTGAGTGTGGGGAACAGCAGGGGCCTGGGATACAGCCTCAGGGACTGAGCCTTCACACACCCACTTCTTCAAAACTGAGGTGTCTGCAGGCAAGGAGCTGAGAGCACAGCATCTCTGACAAGTTCCCTGGGGCCCCCTGGTATAGGCCTGTGACTTGCATTCAGGTGGGGTCCTCTCCTACCTCGGGGACTAGACCTGGCGCCACCTCCATCCCAGGGTGGCATCCCCATTAGCTGCCCCTCCCGCCAGCTCACCTGGCCAAGAGCAGGGCCAGCCAAGTGTGTAGCTGCCTCTGGGCCCATCTTGTTAATGGCCAGACATGTTTAGGCTCCTTTGTGCTTTAGTTACCAAGGCCAGGCTGGTAAACTGAAAGCCCAGCGGATGGGCTCCTTCTCTGTCCCTTCCTGCCCCCTCACCCCCCCGCTCCAGTTTCGGATGACATCCTGTCACACCGTTGTGTGTCAGGGAAGAGGGGTCATGGTTCAATACTTTCAGAAGTTGCCTGGGAACTGAATTCTAAGAAACGACGACAAAGGTCAGAAAGTGCATTTGTACAGTTCTCTCCGTGCAAGGGGCCAATGGGAAGTCTAACACATTTGTGTACTGGCTGCCGTGGTCTGGGCCTGACACTCCGGCCCTTTGATCCTGCCCTTCCTAGATAAACCGTCTGGGGGCTTATGCTCTTTTGGCTAAATATTCAAAATAATTACAATTTTGTAGAGAAAACATAAAATACTGGTTTTCCAAGTGTGGGTTGGCTCTGATCACGAGGTTGAAGATGTGACAATTTTTTTCCCTGGAATCCCAAACTCCATTAGGGCAAGTTAAGAACATCCTTCCAAATACGTTCATGTTCCCCTCCACCTGGTCACACTTTCTGTGGCATCCCTGTTAGCACAGAGCCAGGTTGTGGAACCTGGGGTGCTGAGAGGCCTAGTGTATGCAGAGGACCCCGGGAGGCAAAGGGCTGTGACCCTGACAGAAGAGGGTAAGGAACAGATATATATTTGCGAGGGCCTTCTACCTTCCGGGTTATCTCTTTGCTCAAGTTCAGATTTGGAGACTATTAGTGTGGTAATAACCCATTTTCATAAAATGGGCCAGACTCTGCTATTTCTCTACCCAGTTAAGCTCGCTGTGCCTGCACAAATACCTTTTGTTTTCACTGAACTGGCTCTCTGTTGCTAAGGCAAAAACAGAGGAACTATACCTCCAAAATCTCCCTTCACCTAACAGTCAATTCAGTAGGTATTCAAGAGTGTTACCAAACACATATGCTTCCTGTCCGACTGTATTCACACAAATCAGCTTAGCCTCTTGGTCCCTACGTCTCTAGGGTCAGTCAAAAGAGAGAAAAAGTGCATCTGGTGCCCAGCCATGTCATCTCTGTGGGTACAACCAGGAGACTGCTCTCACACCTGGGAAGTGGGGAAGGCAGGTACCGGTTGCTAACTCCAAGTATCTATTTGCAAATTGAGTACCCAGCTTTGCACTAAAGATGGTCTTAGAACATACCAAGAATCACTAATAGTAAATAATCAAAAGCAAATTTGGTAGCTCAGGAATTGGATTTCTGTATCATTATTATTTTAAATGATTACTGTATTATCAACAATAATAGCAGCTACCCCTTGCTGAGTACATACGATGGGCCAAGCACTGTGCTGAGTGTGTTTCATGTCTTATCTAGTAAAGTCCTCACAAGAAGCCACAAGACCAGGTCTATGATCTCTGTTTTGCGAATAAGGCGGCTGAGTTGTGAACAGGGAACTTTGTTTGGCATTACTCAGTGAGGGTCAGAGCCAGGCTGAGATGTAGGTGTGTCGGCCCTGAGCCCATGTCCTTAACCACTCACTGCATCTTGCCTCCCTGTCCCTGCTGTTCTGTGGGGGTAGATGGCATCTTCCCTGGACTGATAAACACCACCACCCTGGGGTAAAGGGTCCTGTCTAACCTTACATCTTGGCTTAGGCCTTCCCTGGAGGTTGGGTGGAAAGGGGGAAATGATGAAGTGTCTGAACTGAAAAAAAGCAAAAAGGTACAACATAAGAATAACAACAAAAAGCAAAAAAAAAAAAAAAAAGCAAAAAGGTACAACATAAGAATAAACAGAAAGGGGAATGATTCTAGGCGAGGGGTCAGAAATAAACTACTTGGGTGGTGATGATACCAAGAGACCTTTGTTTCACTTTCCCTCTGTTATTTTGCAAGACAACCAATAAAAATGGAACTGAAAAGTATTACAGTTTCTTACTGAGTATAACTAGTTTAACAGGAACATAGTCTATTTTTTACATAGAAACCAAGCTGAATCTTTTTAAACATAGATCTCGTCTAAAAACCCACCACAGATAAAGTCAGATTCAAAGCCCAGCCCTGGCCAGCGTGGCTTGGCACAGTCTGGCTCTGGCTAACCTTCTGATGTCTTCAAACTTCCCTCTGTCTCAGCTTGTGCCATCCTTGCTGGCCTCCTGCTTTCCTCAAGCAGATTAGCCTCAGGGCCTTTGCACTTGCAACTTCCTCTGCCTGAACAGTTTTCCCCCTAGATATTCATGTGGCTTTTCTCACTTCACTTATGTCTCTGTTATAACACACTACACCAGCAAGGCCCACTGTGACCTCCTCATCTAAATCACCAAGCTCCCTACACCCCCCCCCCACACTCATACTTATCCACACTTTCACATACTCTCTCACATACATTTACACATTCACACACTTGTGCACATCCAAACACCCACTTTCATACATTCTTACATGCCCATTACTCACCCACTCACCCTCTTGCACACACACTTGCACACACCTCCCACACACTCATGCATATTCACACTTGCACCTATGCTTTCACACACTCACCCTCAGACACTCTCATGCACATGTATGTACTCATACACAGCATGGACACTTTTTATCCTCTTTCTGGCTTTTACTTTTCTTAATAACCTGTATTACCAGCTGACATTTATTTTTAAATTTTTTAGTGTCTGTCTTCCCGCATAGGAAATGAAGCCCACGAGTCTAGAGTCTTTACCTTTTTTTGGTAATCATTGCTATATCTCCAGTGCCTTCAATAGTATCAAACACATAGAAAAGGTTTAATTAATATTTTTGAATACATTTACACCATCAAAACAAATCACTTCCATTTCTACCACTGCATGCAATTTAGTATACTCTCATCAGAAAATCCATGGAGGGAAAAGTCAGAAAGGCATAAGGCTGCACCTTCTAATATAGAACAGCTGTATGGATCCTGGGCTCTTTAAACCGTGATGAATGCCATCTGTCCAGTGGCATGAAAAAGTCTCTAGTTCAGGTGAACGGCACTTGGTGAACTTAGGCTTCCCAGGAGAATCTGCAGAGTAAACAGAAAAGGCAAAGCATGCAATCAGGAGGGTAGTGTCTTGTCCTGATAAAACACATATTTAAAGTGGTAAAGAAGAACCACTTCTAGAAATAGTCTTTTCCTGGGTCACAGTTTCAGAGCTTGTTGCCTGACAGTTATTTCTCTGTCAGCTCCTGATTCGAGGAGCAAACAGTTTTGTCTTTATTTCACCCATTATATTTTCTTTATTTTTTAAAAACTGTTTTATTTATTTCTGAGAGAGAGAGAGAGAAACAGCGTGAGCAGGGGAGGGTCAGAGAGAGATGGAGATACAGAATCCGAAACAGGCTCCACGCTCTGAGCTAGCTGTCAGCACAGAGCCCTGACGCGGGGCTCAAACCCACGACCGTGAGATCATGACCTGAGCCGAAGTCGTACGCTTAACCGACTGAGCCACCCAGGCACCCCATTTCATACATCATTTTTAGGGCCCATTTAAGAAGCCAGAGCTAGAGATAAGGTTTATTTGGAAGGTGACCCAGGACAGGACATGAGGGCAAGGAGGGGTGGTAAGCGCAGGGTTACTACAGTAGCCAGCTAGGGCCCAGCTCCACAGTGGACCCTCTGAGAAGCTGTAGGGTGTGTCCTGGAGGCTGGGATGCTGGGCTGTTTATCCACCAACCTCCCCCATCCACTGCTTGAAGGCTACCCTGGAGGCGTTCATGCATCTGCACATGGGCTGAAGATCCTGCCTGACTTGTGAGAAGCCTGGGCGGGCACTGAAGTGTCCTGGCAACGTGCATGACAGTGACTGTCCACCATAGCTGCACGAACTGACATCAGGTGGGACAAAAGAGTGTGGTGTGGGACCACAGCATCCACTACAGGGCCTTTCCTCTTTTTATGGATTGTTTGATAAAAAGCCGCTTAGGTTTGCATTCTTTTGTAAGTTTCAGCCGGTACATGCATTAAATAGATGATGACTAAAAAATTCATGCATACTTATGTGTCAGTTCTAGTTTGGGAAGTGGTGATTGCCCCCAAGTGTTAGGATATTAGCCCAAACTCCTCTGCATCTATGAAATCTGCAGCAGACATGCCTGAGGCACAAACGATGTTTGTATATCAATTTTCATTGTTCTCTGACTTCCATGGCCATTTTGGAGATGGTCAAGTTTCTTTTTTTTTTCCTCTCCTCATATGATTCTACTTCAATTAGACTGTAAACTTAAAATATTTGTTCTCTGATCTAAAGCTCTCATCCCTGGGCAATAGGGAGGCTCTCAATTTTAAAGTATCTTTATAAACACTTTAAAACATACTTTAAAAATAAATAGCATGCAACCAAGCACATAAAATTTCCTGATTCCAAGTTCCAGGTTCATATATGGTGTTCTGAACCAAAACATGCCTCCTTTTTTTCCTTTGTCAACATCATAATGAATGGGATGTTATAAACCTTCTAAAAAAATCCATCATTCAACCATCCACTCAAACAAACACTCACTAAACATCTACTTTGTGCCAGCTTCTCTTCCAAAAGTAGAGTACGAAACAAAATTGCTAACATTCTGGTCCTTAGGGAGGACCAGGGGGCTGGAGGAGGGGAGAATCCCATGCCAAAAAAAAAAAAAAAAAAGAGCAGGGTAAGGAGATAAGGGGCTGGGAAATGGAAGCCCCATCATTCTTCCACTAATACTCATGAATCCAGCAAAGCTCAGGCTGGGGAAATGTACCCTTGTTTTTGAACACCTGCTGCCCCAAATAGTCTGGCCACAAGCAAATGAATCTTCAGGAAATCCTGAGTTGCAGACAGGTCCTTTGCCCTGAGAACACATGGTAGGAGTGGCAGAATGTCTTTCTTAGTAAAATTCCATGGTCATACTGTTGTAAGAAATATTCCTCTTCCTGTATTACCTAAGGGATTCCGAAGAATTTTGGAGCATGGGGATAGGATCTGCTTGGTACCAAGGATAGATGGTCAGCCCTCTCTAGGTGGTCAGCATTTCTGAACTTCCCTGAGAGCACTGAAGTGTAGGAGCCTGTGTGATCTGCTACAAATGAATATTGTGAAAAAGATGTGTGTTTTGTTAGGTAAGCACCTACTATACGGTAGAGTATCTGGGAAAGCTCCTTTTTCTATTAGTTGAAGCACTGAAAAGGGTATTTTCCTATCCTTCCAGAAAATATGTAATTAATAAAACAGATTTAAGCCAGCACTATTTTTAATGACTGCAGGTGTGAGGAGAGTATAGCATATTCTGACTACTCCTCTGCATAGAAGGTAAGAAGAGATGTGCTGGGTTGCAAAGTGAGAGATCTGTGTTTTAGTCCTGACTATAGTACTAATTTTTTTAATGCTTGTTTATTTTTGAGACAGAGAGAGACAGGGGATGGGCAGAGGGAGAGGGAGACACAGAATCTGAAACAGAGTCCAGGCTCTGAGCTGTCAGCACGGATCCCAACATGGGGCTCAAACCCACGAACTGTGAGATCATGACCTGAGCTGAAGTTGGACGCTTAACCAACTGAGCCACCCAGGCGCCCCTCCTGGCTGATACTATTTAGCCCTATTCTTCCCAAGATGTTTGGGCCTCCAGCTCCTCAATAGAGAGGATGGAAGAGCTGAGATCCAAGGTACTTCACAACTTCATTTTTACAATTAAATGACATATACCACCACTAATAATAATGTACACAACCAAAACTTATAGTTTTGGCATTTGAAACAACCAGAGAACACTAAAAGCGAACACCACTCAGGTTCTTGTATTCCCTGTGCAATAAACCTTCCACATCATGGCAACAGTAGTATATCCAACTCAAAAACTTGAAACAGAAAGGAAAAAAATGCAAAACTTTGCTGGCTGGGGAGAAAAAAAACTTAAAAAAATTAATTTGAAACACATTTTTCTTACTTAAACATAGTACTCTTATTTATTGTGTTTCTTTTTAACTCCAGATATATAGAATGTCCTATATTATCTTCTCATTATAAATAAGAAATAGGAAAAATCTGGTTGTGGTGCTAATGTGATGAAGCGTGTGCTTACACAGGCACTTGGATACAGACCTAGTGCAGCAAAGCTATTTTTAACTTGAATTTTTTGGGTGTGTATTTTTTGCTGTCCATCTCCTTTCCCTACCTTCTTCCTTTCTTTTCCTCCTTCCTTCCTTCCTTCCTTCCTTCCTTCCTTCTTTCCTTCCTTCCTTCCTTCCTTCCTCCTCTCCTTCTCTCTCTCTTTCTTTCTTTCATGTCTGGGTATGTGCTGTTAAGTGCTATAGAGAACAAATTCTCAATGGTCCCAATGATCCCTGCTTTCTGTCATTTACAAGCTTATGTATTTCATCTCCCTGAATAATTTGCTAATCTAATCTACAGAATATGGCAGCATCGAGGGGATGTCATATCTGTGATTAGGCTATAAGAACTGTGACCTCCATCTCAGCAGACTTTCATTCTTCTTGGTTTTGATGAAACAAGTTGCCATGTTGGTGAGAACCACATGAAAAAGGACTGCGAGTGGCCTCTAGACAATAACTAGCAAGAAAATGAGGCCCTTAGTCTAACAACCCTTGAAAAACTGAATCCTGCCAGCAAGCACAGAAGCAAGAATGGAAGCTGAGCCTTCCCCAGTCTGGCCTTCAGATGAGACCACAGCCTTGGCTGGCATTATGACTGTAGCCTTATGAGAGACTGAGTAGCAGAGGTTTCAACTGATTGGTTAATTTGGAGGAAGGGTAGGGAATAATATTAGCTGAATGCTGTTTATACAGCATAAATAAATCCAATATATTATAATTTGAAAGTGTTGTTCAACAATGGCATAAGTCACTTTTCATAGCAAATGGAATGTCTCATGGTGTGTGTGGGAAAGCTCATAACGTCTCTGTTGGAGGCAAGGAGAACTGTAGTGTAGTTGGCTGCTAAGCTCCTTCTCTGTCACTTCGATTCTACTGTGGCTGAAGATAGCTGGCATTTCTAATGTTCTGCTTCTTAGTGTCATGCTGAGGCTTTGCAAGTCTGAGAGGTACTGGCCTAAACTTAAAATGAGCACCTCTCTGCTTGTGCCTGAAAATCCTAGAAGAAGATTGCTTTTTTAAAAAAAGTTTATTTATTTATATTGATAGAGAGTGAGAAAGTGCACATGCATGTGTGCAGGGCAGGAGCAGAGAGAGAGACAGAGGGGAGAGAGAGAATCCCAAACAGGCTCTGCACTGTCAGCATGGAACTGGAGTGAGGCTCGAACTCATGCACTGTGAGATCATGACCTGAGTGGAAATCAAGAGTCGGATGCTTAACTGATTGATCCACCCAAGACCCCCAGAAGCTTGTTTTACATCTCACTATAAAGACAACAAATGGCTATTTATACATTCTCAGGTCCTCTCTGATGAGCCACAAACAGTAATTTTGAACTAGTAATAATTCTTGCTCTTTCATGTTTTTTAAAAAAGCCTAAACCTAGAGACAGTGTAGTTCAATATCCATTTATGGTATCTCTGTAAAGAATACTGCACTTGACAAGACAGTCTACCTTTGGCCCTTACTAGATGACTTGAGTGTTCTAACTCAAGTGGTCCCACAATTTGAAGAAATGTTAGTATTAATACTGATCAGCACTCAAAATCTTGGCAATAGATTTGGTATTCATTTTTATTTTCTCTTTGGAGCCTTCATTTTGAAAATGTGGATTTTGACTTTCAACTCCATGTTTATTTTGGTTATAATTACCACGTTACATACATCATTTTCCATCTTATGTCATGTTGAATACTTTATATATATTGTCTCCTTTATTACTAACAATAATTCCAGAAGGTGGGCATTGTGTCCACTTAGAAATTGGTGAAAAACTGGAGTTTAGAGAAGTGAGTTGCACATGTTTATCCTGTGGTAGGAAGCAGAGGTGAGATTAAAATATAGGTGTGTGTGTGTGTGTGTGTGTGTGTGATTTTAGTCCTAAAGTCAGCACTAGCAAAAAATAGTAGCTTTCTTTGTTAGACAATTTTCTCTGGCTTCTCAAAAAATTCCCAGAAGGGAAAAATGACAAGCTCAGATGTGCTCTTAATTCAGTTCTCAGAAATCAGTAACCTGGCAAGCCCTATGAGCAGCATTTCCTAATTGTAATTGCACATTGGAATCAACAGGGAAGCCTTAACAAATACTGATGCCTTGGCCTACTCCCAGAGAACTGAGTCAATTTGTCTGGGGTGCAGCCTGGTTATCACAATTTTAAAAAGTCCTCCATGTGTTTGCAGTGTGTGGCACAGGCGGAAGCCATGGAGAGAAATCAAGTTATAAGTAAGCACTGAAAAGTTGGCTTTCTAAATTATTAGGTTCACTGATAAGTTCAGGCAGAGCTTTGTATCAAGAATAACACTTAGTTTGGGCAGTTGGCTGATTCAGCTGGTAGAGCACGTGGCTCTTCATCTTGGGGTGAGTTCAAGTCCCACACTGGATGTAGAGCTTAAACATGAAAAAGAGTGACACTTGGTGTAAACTCCCATGGGCCTCATATGGGAGGGTGTGGGAAAGATACGAATATTAATTATCACCTCAGAAGAGTAAAATAATGCTTCATGGTGAGCACTGGAGAACTAAGAGATATTTTAAATAGGTGTGCTAATGGTACATGTCTAAATACTAATCCCGCCTAAACTTCTGATGGACTATAAAATGGTAATGGGAATTATTAAGAAGTTAAACTGGTATTCCCACTGCAGTTATTATTTAGAAAGCTTGAAGAGGGTTTCACCAAATTCAAGTCTTTAAATGTTGATCGAATGACAATGTGTTCAAACTGCAATGATAGAAGAATAGTGTCAGAGGGAGCTGGAGGCAGCTCTGGTTGCAACATGTCACCGTTGACAGCGACCATGGCTGATTCTGCCAGTAAGACCAGCTGGGCTGGCCACGGTTGGTTCCCCTCTTCACTGCCCAGTGGCTCTCTCTCTGGAGGGAGATGATCTTCCCGACAGTATGCAGAACCAGAATGTCAAGCAGCAGTGACACACTGAAGTGGTCTTGTGTTCTTGCTCTCCCTCACGAGACATGCTTTTCTAACCTCTACTCATGACAAAATAAAAACAAAAACAAAGTAAATCACATGCCAGTTCCCAAAGTCTGCTTGGTGCTGGGTGTTAGGGGAAAGGAAAGAAGAGGAGGGGAAGGTTAGTGGGAAAGGACAACCATCTTCAGAAAGCTCTGGGTTGTGGACTATAAGGCACTCAGCAGCCATCTGCCTGGAAATGTGGAACATCCCCTGGACCACATCATGAAAGAGGAAATATCATAATGCGAGAAAAGCATAACACACGTTGGACCAAATGACTTTTGGGTTCCTTTTTTGTTGATCTGAGCTCTGCTAAGAGTAATCATCATATAAGTGTTTGCTGTGGTTATTATTTTTATCCTCTCAGTCAGCTGTGATTGTCAATTTATGGTTTGTTAACTGTTGTTACCTAAGAGCAAAGGATGAGCATCCTTCTAGATCTGAAATTCATCCTGCATTTTACGTGTAACTATAAGTCCCACTAGTGCTAGTTGACACACCGGAGGTATATGTGGTCATATCATAAGAGCTATTTCCCTCACTGCTCAGGGATGATTTTCTGTGTTGTCTTCTAGATGGTCTTAACTATCAAAGTCTGAGTTCTAGATAACTAGGGGATGTTATTATATTATTACATATTAGTATTAAAATAAAAAAAATCCAAGCACAGTCTTTCTCTGTATTTTCTTGAGAAGCAGTTAAAAGAGAATGCTGCAAGTCTATGAAGACGCTTATGCAGGGAGGAGAATTATGGGCACCTCAGGCAGGCCCTGGGGGCTAGCCCAAGAGCATCTCTGGAACACTGAGACTGCACCGTGATGCTTTTCTCTAGTGACCTGGGTACTCTGGAATCACGGCACAAGCGTTATCAGCTTCTTGGCAATGATCTTTTCAGAAAGAGCCCATTAAAGCAGAAGAGGGCTGACTTGGAGTTTGGAGAGGTCTGGTTCTGTCATGAAGAGTCCCTCCAACTATTTCAACTCTGAGCCAAAGCCACCTTGAATGGAATGGGCTTGGTAGTTGAATTGTATTTTTAAAGTTTTCCATTTCATTTGTTTGTAGAGGAATCCAGCCTGTAAGTATTTTTTTGGGGCTTCCTGGGGACAAGGTTCTGTGCCGAGGGGTGCTGGCTTTTGCACAGTGCTTGTAAACAGATTGAATACTAAGGCCCCCCTCCCCCGCCCCCACCCCAAGCTTGTGGGGGTCCTCCTTTCTGAAGCTCTGCTTTGAGGTCATGTATCTTTCTCCAAAGTACTTCTGTCATTTACAAAGTGTTCTTCTATCTGAAGAGCTTCAGGAAATCAGTGATTCCTCCTTATACACACTCCCTTTCACTGAAGGTCATGTCCTTGATGGATGCTGGTCAGAACATGGTGAAAGAAATCTGTAAACTTCCTGGTTGATCACTATTGTCAAAAGTAACTGAACTTCTTTATAGATAACATAATGTCAGAGAGCACATTACAAAAAAACTGGTAGGCTTTTTTTTAACTTATGTATTTGCCAAGTAGTTATGAAACCACAAACACTGAGCTTGCGTAGGCTATTGGCCCAAAAGGTTTTAAATTAATGGTAGAAATTGGCAAAAGAATTTTAATAAAGTATTTCATATTGGACAATACTGAATGTAAGGAATTCGACTTCATAATTGCTTTCCTTTATAGTTCTCTGAGGAACTGAGGAAAGCACAGTTGTAAAATCTTCTGCTTAGGTACTTACTGGTTTAGAGTTGAGAATGAGTTCACAAGTTCTTTCTTGAAATGTTCATCTTTCTTTCTATTTTAAATTAAACTCTAGTATGCTTTAAAAAATGGATTCCTGGTGCATTAAAAAAATTGTAGGACTGACTAAAAGAAAGGCTTAGTGAACATGTACAGTTACTTTAGGATGAATGTCAACTGAACCGAATGTCAAGTATCTTGGAAAAGTGTTTATGGCACATGTGGTCTGCCAGGAAATTGACCTGCAGGCAGTCTATATAGACAGCTCATGTGGATGGCAATGTCAGGAAACACAGTGTCACATACTACTTCTAGCACTTAAGCATTTATCGTTTTACCAAAACTTACTTTATGTTGCCTTATTTAGTTTTCATGGAACACTTTCTTTATAAAATGGATTGAATTTACTTCCCTTATTAAATACTCATGATTGATCATAATTAATCCTGGTTTTCAACACTCAGGGGGCTTAACCAATCATCTTTCTCCTCTTTCCTTTCTCTGCAATAGCATGTGTCTGGTGCATTTAGCTTACTTGGTGTTTTCACATTATTTCATTTAATTGTCTTGGACAGAGTGATCATACACTTCTCTAGCTAATTTAAAATTTTCTCTCTTCTCTCTAGATTTCATCAATTCTCTTAAAACTAACAGGGCTTTTTGGGTGGAATCACAGGGGCACTATTTTCCTTGGTGTTTTTTCCTCTGGTTAGAGAGGGAGATGTGCCAAGGCAGCTATAGCAGCCCCAGGTCCCAATAGTGTGGTCTGCTGGAAGGCAGAAGGAGGAACATCACCTCAAAGACACACGCAGACTGCTCTGCAGAGCTAACCCAGGACAAAGAATTGCCATGGTTTCATTATTAAAAAAAAAAAAAGAAAAGATTCCATATAGTGTTGCTTTGAGATATCTAAGAAAGAATTAGTCCTACATTCAATAAAATTTCTTTTCTGTTTGGTTAAGGTAAGGGACATCCTAGATAACTATCAAATAATTATATAATCAAATACATTAGATTATTATAATCAAATACATTTCTATAATGTATATGCATATAATTTGCAATAATAATATATATTACATATAATATATAATGTATAATTTATATTATATAATATATAATCAAATACATTTGATTATATAGATTACAAATATATTTATAATAGAAATTATATACTATATTTATAATAGAAATTACATATTATAAAATATAATATATGATATAATCAAATATTAAAGATAATATAATAAAAAATTAAAATATAAAGTAGGAGGATTAACTGGAGGAGTGGGGGCCTCTGGACAGCATGTAAAATAGTACAGTTACCATAGGAAAACAGTTTAGTAGTTCTTCAAAAAGTTAAACTGAGTCACCATATGACCCAGCAATTCTGCTTCTAGGTATAAACCCAATAGAAATGAAAACACATGTTCACAGAAAAACTTGTACAAATATGTTCATGGTAGCATTGGTCTTAATAAAAAGTAGGAGCAACCCAAATGTCTGTCAGCTGACGAGCAGATAAACAAAATGTGGTATAAACATATAATAGAATACCATTTAGCCATAAAAAGGAATGAAGTACTGATAACATGCTACAACATGGATCAAACTCTAAAACATTTTGTAACATGAAAACATTTTGTTACATGAATGAAGCCAGACACAAAAATCACATATTATATTACTCCATTTACAGAAAACATCTAGAAGAGGCAAATTTGGGGCACTTGGGTGGCTCAGTCAGTTGAGTGTCCAACTTCGGCTCAGGTCATTATCTCACAGTTTGTAGGTTTGAGCCCCACATCAGGCTCTGTGCTGACAGCTAGCTCAGAGCCTGGAGCCTGTTTCAGATTCTGTATCTCCCTCTCTCTCTGACCTTCCCCTGCTCACGCTGTCTCTCTCTCTCAGAAATAAATAAAACATTAAAAAAATTTTTTTTAGAATAGGCAAATTCATAGAGACAGAAGGCAAATTAGTAGTTGCCAGGAAATGAGGGGAAGGGAAATTGGAAGTGACTACTAATGGGTAGAGGGTTTCATGTTGAAATGATGCAAATGGTCTTGAATTGATAGTGTTGATGATTACAGAACACGGTGAATACACTAAAACCGACTTTTAAATGGTTAAAATGGCAATTTTTATGTGAATTTCATCTCAGTAAGAAAATCTATCTAAACGTTTTAAAGCAAAAAGTTACACTTAACACTAAGATTTACTATATATAACTTAATTTTTATGTTTTCTAAGCCTCAATTGGACACTTTTTCAATTAGAAAATCACATTTCATTAATTGTAACTTTAATGTCACTCTGACAAAACAGGGATTGTAACTCACTGAACAAAAGACACCACTGAATCCTCTGGTCGTATGAAAATATCCTAGATGAAATTTAGCTAAAGCAATTGCGAATGGGATTGTCAGGATCTTTTTTTTTTTTTTTAGATTATGTATTTATTTATTTTGAATGAGAAAGGGTGCATGTCATGCACGTGAATGAAGGAGGGCATAGAGGAGGAAAAGAAAGAGAATACCAAGCAGGCTCCCTGCTGTCAGCTCAGAGCCCCATGCGGGGCTTGATTCCACAAACTGTGAAATCATGACCTATGCTGAAATCAAGAGTCAGAGCCTAACTGACTGAGCCACCCAGCCACCCCATCTTTTTAATAAGATTATTCCAGTTCTTGAAAATCAGTAGCTGAAGAGGGTCTATAGGCAGAATTAACACATTACATGCTGGAATCCCTTAAGGTTTTAAAAAAATGCCAATGCCTGAGTTCCAGCCTTCAAGATTCTATCTTAATTGGTAACTTACAGAATTACCAATTTAATTATCTGGGTATTGGATTTTAAAAAGCTCCCCAATGATTTTCTCATTATTATTATTTTATTTATTTATTTTGAGAGAGACCGCGTGAACAGAGGAGGGGCAGAGAGAGAGAGAGAAAGAGAGAGAGAATCCCAAGCAGGCTCTGTGCTGATAGTGCAGAGCCCAACTTGGGGCTTGAACCCATGAAACTGTGAGATCATGACCTGAGCCGAAAGTGAGAGTTGGACTCTTAACCAACTGAGTCACCCAGGCGTCACAAAAGCTCCCTAGTGATTTTAAAGTGCAGCAGAATTTAAGAACCGCTGACTTACATCTTCTTCCTTCTGAGTCCAGAAGGCATTGTGTTTGTTTTTCACAGCTGGAGCCTCTTGTCTGGTTCTCACATGCAAGTTCTTGGCCAGGAACAGGAGGAAAAAGTAAGTGTGGGGACATTCTAATCCAAGCCTAAAAGTACGGCAGTGCTTTGCCAACATCAAATCTCTGTCAATGAAAAATACGAACCTCCTTAGGTTAAGGGCAGCCTTCTACTGCCAGACGAAACCAACTGACAAATGAGACTTTATTTTCCCTTCTTGTAATTTTGTTGAGGTCATTTAATCCTCGCTGATGGTGATATATTCTATCACGTAATTTCATTTCTAAGGTTTGGAGTTTCAAATGCAATAAAACATGTTTTTTTGTAGGGAACACACCAAAGTTTTTTGTTGTAGGATTAACAGCTACGTTCACCACTCAGTCATTGGTGTGTTCATTTATTCAATAATCATTGACCGCCCGTTTATATGTCAGGCTTCAGAGTAACACCTTCACTTGCAGGAATAGTATATTTGGTCCAAGCATCATGGCACACAAGACAGACTGTTTTACTTAAACAGGCTGGCCCAGTTCCCCGAGAAAGAGAATCAGCCCAGTCATTCTTTCTTAACTTTTGTCTGTGTACATTTTCTTGCTTGGTGGAATTGCTATTACCACTTTTGAATTCCTAAGTCTATATTCAGATTGAAAACATGTTCCATGTGTATCTTTCTATTTCCACAAAAGAATGGCCAATATGATAAATATGGTATATGTGGACATGGTCTCCAAAATGTAGGAACAGAGAACATTTTTTCTATAATAAACATATTTCTCAGGAACACAGCTTGTCATTTGTGTACATGCTTTACTTTTTTAAGGTATTTATTGCTGCAGTAAGGCAGCTGTGTTACACTGCATTCTCCTAAACCAAGTGGCCTCATCCAGGGACGAGCTTCCTTCCCAGGAGACATGTGGCAGCGTCTGGAGACATTTTTGATGGTCACGACTGGTGGAGGGAGTGATCCTGGCATTGAGCAGGGAGAGGCCAGGGATACTGTGGAACACCCTGTACTGCACAGGATGGTTCCCACAACAGTTGTCTGGTCCCATATGTCACTTGTGCCATCCTCCAAACATAAAACCATTAACTTACAAAGTAGTTCTCCAAAATACAAATATGTACTCACAGTGACAAAAGCTAACATAAAAGCCTAAATCTCCAATCTCTTCTACCCCTTTACCTTCCTAAATTCTTTTTCTGCTCAACAAAGAAAAAAACCTTGCATTTTTAAGTCCTTCAGATTTTGTTTTGTTTTGTTTTGTTTTCTTTGGATTTTTTAAAAGAGACTTCCACACGGATGCTCCAAATTTCAGTTAATCGAGAAGCATTTATACAGAATCTATCATGTGTAAGGCATTCTCTAGATGCAAGGGGAATTTTAAAAATAACCTGACAAATGGATTCTGCCTTTGAAGAGCTGTATAAGCCAGTACGGGGAATAACTCATGTATAAATGAGAAGTAGCTAACAATAAAAGACAGTTAAAATAAAGATAATAATTGCTTTCAGAAACCAGAGAAGTGGTGAATAATAAGAGCTGAGGTTGGAGGGACAGAAGAAGGTTCCAAAGACGACCAAAGAGATGGTGAGGAACTCATCTTAGTTTGCCAACATGGAAAACTGCTGATGGATGATCAACCAAATGTCACTAGGGACACGGCTGTACACAAAGATAGTTTTATTTACCCTCTTACCTACTGAATCAGACTCTGAATTCTAATAAGATCCCATGTTATCTGTATGTACAGTAAAGACTGAGAAACATTGACTTAAGGCAACTGTCTGCCAGCTAAGGGCTCTAACTGGATCTGTGGTTCTCAACTCTGGCTGGACATAAGAGTCACCTGGGGATCGCTAACAAAATACCTTCTAGAGATCTAATTTAATTAGACTGGGTGATGCCTTATACAACGTTATATGTCAATTATATCTAAAAACTAATAACACTATTTCAACATATAGAGTAAAAAGATTAGTGTGATGCCTGGACATTGTATTTTTCTAAATGTCCCATGTGACACGTGACTCTAAGGTGCAACTAAGGTTGAGGACCACTGAATTAGAACAATGAGCCTCTATATTAGATTAAAAGGTCCATCAAACGCCAAGTCCTGTGTAAAACAAACCGGATAAGAATTGGCAAGGTGAAACAGCGTGCATTGAATCTCAGGGGGAGCGTCTCAGGGGGAACGGGGCCAACTCCTGTATGTAATAAGGATCTGATGTTGAGTGTGTCTGTGTTGGCTCACAGGGAAACGCAGTGTGGTAAGAGCACAAGCCTCGCTTGTGGGTGACCTTGCTGGGGACTCCCAGTAAGGTCCAGCCTTAAATTCCACTTGTGTGGAGCAGAAACATATGCTCACAGCTGTGTTTCTAGGGTTCTAAAGTTGCAGTTTCAAGTATATATGGTGGTGAGAATGTAGCTGCCTTAATTGTGAGAGTCATGGAAGTTAGTGTTAGATTCTTTGCCATTTTCCTGGGAGCAGAGCCAACTCTAGGCTCCAAGATGGCCCCGTGTCAGTCCACACAGAATAGCCATAGTTGGCTTTGTGGGAAACTTACAACTTCTCAACAGAATGCATTATACCAATCCCTGGCATCAATCAACTGCAACAAATTTCCTAAGCCTTCATAGTTCTTCATTCATTGGCTCTTTCTGGAGTTCTTAGTTGGGAAAATCTGTGTGTTTTTGAGAGATGCTTCTCAAACTTTAGTCCGTAAAGGTATCACCTAGGGATTTTGTTAAAATGCAGTAAGTAAAATTCAGTAAGTGAGGACTGAGATTTTGCAACTTCTGTTAAGTTCTCAGATGCTGCCAAAGCTACTTCTGGTGACCATATTCTAAGCAAGAAGCAAGAAGATCTAAGCAAGAAGTTAGATCTGTGCTGTCCAATATGGTAGCCTCTAGCCACATGTGGCTTTTGAGCATTTGATTTGAGGCCACTATGACCAAGAAATTGAATTGGTAATTTTATTAAATTTCAAGTAGTTTGCATTCAAATTTAAAAGTAAAAATGGTACAGAATATTTTTTATTAAATATAACTTTATTGTTTCAATAGGACTACATTTCGCTTTACTGAAAATTTAGTGTTCCAATTGAGACGTGCTGTAAAAAACACTGGATTCTGAAGAAATATTAGGGAAAAATAATGTAAAAATTCTTAATAATGTTTTTATTAGACTGATTACATGTTGGAATACTAATATTTTGGATATATCGGACTAAGATATATTATCAAAATTACTTTTACCTGTGCTTTACTTTTTTAATGTGGTACTGGGAAATTTGAAGATGCATACGTATCTCCCATTATATTTGGTTTAGATGTAGAGCTGCTTTCAAAGGAAAACCATATTTAATTAAAAAGGAGGAATTTAGAAAATATATTGCATCAGGCTTAAACACGAAATACCTCTACAAAATTGCTAAATTAGCAAATTGTAGATTATGGTATAGCTCTAACCCCCATTTCAATAAATCCATTTACTCTGGTCCACGCTTCTGAGAGGATCAGAGTTTTCATCTAGTTCATAGATGCCCAAGTGTCCCTCAGCAGAGACCCTAATATTCTAAAATTTTCTTTCCTACCTTCTTTTCTTTAAAACACACCCACCTCGAATGCAAACTGGTGCAGCTGCTCTGGGAAACAGTGTAGAGTTTCCTAAAAAAATTAACAATGAACTCCCCTATGACCCAGCAATAGCACTGCTAGGAATTTACCCAAGGGATACAGGAGTGCTGATGCATAGGGGCACATGTACCCCAATGTTCATAGCAGCACTCTCAACAACAGCCAAATCATGGAAGGAGCCTAAATGTCGATCAACTGACAAATGGATAAAGAAGATGTGGTTTATCTATACAATGGAATATTACATCGCAATGAGAAAGAATGAAATCTGGCCACTTGTAGCAACATGGTTGGAACTCAAGGGTGTTATGCTAAGTGAAATAAGTCAGGCAGAGAAAGACAGATACCATATGTTTTCACTCATATGTGGATCAGGAAAAACTTAACAGAAGACCACGGGGGAGGGGAAGGTGGAAAAAAGTTACAGAGAGGGAGGGAGGCAACCATAAGAGACTCTTAAATACTGAGAAGAAACTGAGTATTGAAGGGGGGTGGGACACAAGAGGGGAAAGTGGGTGATGGGTATTGAGGAGGTCATTTGTTGGAATGAGCATTGGGTGTTGTATGGAAACCAATTTGGCAATAAATTACATTAAAAAATAAATAAAACACACCCATCCCTGTTTCTCACCTTAGATCCCTGCTAGGTAGGGCTAGTAAGGAATAGTAGTAAGAGCACAGGCTTGGAAGCCAGTTGGATTTAGGTTTGAGTCCCAGATGTGCAACTTGCTAGAAATATTATATAAATTTTGTAAGCCCCAGATTGCTCAGGTATAAAATGAGAGCAAAATATCTACATAGTTGATGAAAATTAAGTCAGATTATTTACATAAAGTACCTGGCATATGGTTGGTTTTCAACAAAGAACCACCACCATTGCTATAGAGAACAAACTCAGCGTTTCTTGTGGGTTAGTAGATCCTGACTCCATCTATTGACCTTCAAGAATATTTTTGAAATAGATCAGGACCTTATGCATTGCAAGGCCTTAGCCTAAAAGTATGCCTCACAATGAGAATCCAAAGCACTGGAATAGTTCACTTAGAAAGACATTTAGGACTAGGCAAATCTCTTCATAATCTATAAAAATGGAAGCTGCCTTCTTATCCGTGCACCTACTTGGTCTTAAATGTAAAACAAACTTAGCTCAGAAGTAATGAACTCCCTAGGTTCGATGGCATAATTTCTCAAAATGACACTACTGCTATTTTGGACCTGATGATTCTTTGTTGCAGGGGGTTGTCCTGTGAACTGGAGGACATTTAGCATCATTCCTAGCCCCAACCCACTAGATGCCAGTATCACTCCCCTCTCCCCGAGTAATGACTTACAAAATGTCTCTAGACATTGCCGAATGTCCCCTGGGGGACAAAAAATCACCTCTGGTGAGAACCACTGCTCTATGGGACTGTACCACCCACTTTAATACCTCAGTTACAGAGGTTCTGATTATATTTAAAATATTTTTAATCTTTTCCATTTTTAAATGTTTATTTATTTTTGAGAGAGAGAGAGAGAGAGAGAGACAGACAGACAGAACATGAGCAGGGGAGAGGCAGAGAGAGAGACACACAGAATTTGAAGCAGGTTCCAGGCTCTGAGCTGTCAGCATGGAGCCTGACACAGGGCTCGAACTCACGAACCATGAGATCATAACCTGAGCTGAAGTCAGATGTTTAACTGACTGAGTTACCCAGGTCCTCCTAAAAATCTTTTTTTAAGTTTACTTATTTATTTTGAGAGAGAGATAGAGACAGTGAGCAGGGGAGGGGCAGAGAGAGAGAGAGAGAGAGAGAGAGAGAGAGAGAATCCCAAGCAGGCTCTGCACCATCAGCATGAAGCCCAATGCAGGGCTCGAACTCATGAACCATGAAATCATGACCTGAGCTGAAACCAAGAATCAGATGCTCAACCAACTGAGTCACTCAGTTGCCCTGATTATATTTAAATTGCATAACTGCATTTAAATAGAATAATTTTTATTGCATAGAAATAAAATCATTTTACTTAAATGATACATAAAAGTTCTTTTTAACTTCTGTTGATTGAGCTCCTACTATATGCTAAGTTCTTGCCATTTGCTTTCTCATTTCATTCTTACAACTCTTCTGTGAGGAATGTTGTACAAAAGGATGATAATCTTCATTCTATAGATAAAGAAGCTTAGCTTCAGAAAAGGTAAATACTATTTAGTCAAAAACCAAACTAACAAATAAAGCTGGGATCTGAATCCAGCTTTTTTTCACTTCAAAGGTTTTTTTTCCCCCCTCATATGCTGCAGTGCCTCTTTCAGTTTGATTTGGGTTTTCTCCTTATGGTAAGGTTACTTTGTGGCATTAGGCTCAGAGTTACTGGCTTTTATGAGCTTGTAGACACTAGAGCTTAAAGATTAACTGTCCTATACTTTGAGAAGATCTTATACTTTACCCTCATTAATGAAGCAAATAGGAAAAGCATCCTTATTATAAGAACCATATTTACGCATCCCAATATATAGGGAATGAGAAAGTCCCTGCATCTGTGAAGTTTTCAGTCTGGTGAGAAATTAAGATTTACAGATATGTCAGCATTCAAGAGTCTCTCATGCTGACAAAAACTGAGGACTGATGGATGTGGGGGGGAGGGGGGATGGGCATGGAGGAGGGCACTTGTGGGGATGAGCACTAGGTGTTATGTGGAAACTAATTTGACAATAAACTATTTGTAAAAAAAAACAAAACAAAAAAACCCTGAACTCAAAAAAAAAAAAGATTTACAGATATGAAACAATCTAAAAATAAAGCATTTTAGGATATACTGAAATGGAAAATGAAATATTTTAGGAGGTAGCTATATAGAACTATATAAAGAAAGGAAAGACCAGTATGAGTTATAATAGATATAGAACCTTTAATAGAGAAGTTCTGGTGGGAAATAGAGGGACAGAAAAATGTCAGTCCAGTTTAGGAAGTCGATCATTGATAACAGATATTATAATACTAAATTTGCCATTGTGAGTTAAATGAAGAGGTTAGATATATATTGGTGAGTATCTAGTTATCTGGTGGTTGGACAACTCTTTAAGAATCATGGTCCACATTTGCCTCTTTCTCTTCCAAGTCAGGCTTTCTGCTAACTTCTAACCAAAAGATGGACAAATACATAGAAGAGTTAGAGAAGCGACATTTACTTCAGACATAAAAGAGGATTCTGGGAAAATGGCTTTGATAGTTTGAAAAAGAAAACAGTTTGTATGAGGTCACACAGTCTTAGAGCTAGAAGAGAACTTGATAGTCAATAAGGCCACCATTTCATTTTACAGATGAAGAAAATGATGTTCAAAAAAAGAGAAGTGAATTGGCCAAGGTGGCACAGCTGGTAAGAAGATTTTACTTCCCTCCATGAAGTAAAAATCATGGTTGCTAATTGTGGTCTTTATTTTTTATGTCAGATCTAGCAACCTCCAAGACCCTACCAAATATCCAAGTGTCACATTTACAGAGAGCAAACCAAGCTTGATCCTGAGCCCTAGACTCCATGACAATATTTTTTTGGTTTATTCTTATTTATTTATTTGAGAGAGACAGAGAGCAAGTGGGATATGGACAGAGAGAGGGGGAGATAGAATCCCTGAATTCTTATGGGGCTTGAACTCATGAATTGTGAGATCATGACCTGAGCCAAAATCAAAGGTCGGACACTTAACCAGCCGAGACACCCAGGTGCCCTGACTCCATAACAATATTAAGACCATGTTCACTATTCCAGGAGATAAGAAAAATAGGTATCTGAGTAAGCATTTTGAAAGCTTGTAAGAAACTAAACTAAAGCATTATTTTAAGTACTAATGGTCAACCATATAATGAGCTCAGAATTCCATGCATAATCAACCTACTTTATTACACTAGATGGCAGCAAATAGGTATCTAGGTGTATAGTTTTTTTTTTTTTTAACAAATAGTTTATTGTCAAATTATTTTCCACATAACACTCAGTGCTCATCCCCAAAGTGCCCTCCTCCATGCCCATCCCCCCTCCCTCCCACATCCATCAGTCCTCAGTTTTTGTCAGCATTCAAGAGTCTAGGAAACTGAAAACAAAATGAAACCACACAAAGACTGGGTCTAAATTTGCCTAAGTCAAGTAAAAGTTCCCACAATTATTAAGCTCTGGCTTGCTCTTGAACATTCCTAAAGAAGTTGTCATTCTTCTTGTATGCTTTTTTATGGAGGTTCCTCCTTACACATAGTAGGGTGCTAAAAATTGTGATGAACTGTTTCAATGCTGAATTGTGCAATTACTGATGCTTGAATAGGTAGGGAAATGTTTTATATATTTCCAGAATCATTGTCCTGGCTGTCAGAGGCAGAGCAATAATCAGCGAGTAGGGGATAGGAAGTAGTGAAAAGAGGACAGGAATAAGATGTTGCAGGAAAGGACATCAGGATGATGCATAAGACAGAAAAAGCATAAAAGCAGCCTGTGAATACTGGCGACAGGGGTATTTAAAATTAGAAAAAGTAGGTTACATAATCACTAGTGGGACTGAAATATTATTTAGGTTATTCTAGCTTATTGTCTTCGAAATGGACCATGCAAGCTGATCCACTGGGGAATGAAAAGAAAACACAAAAACTTAGATTTCTATGTGTGGTGTATCTGAGGTAGGAAGGAAATGAAGGTTTACTAACACTGAACATTTAAAGCCGCATGGAGCCTTCACTCTGCCTGTGTGTCAGAGTCACAGTCACATTTGATAAGAAAGGAATGCTCAGAAAAAGTGGGAGAGCGACAGTTCAGAGGACAGGTTAGCAGTACCTTTACTTGTCTCTTCATTTATGATGTTAGAGTATTTTTTACAGGTTCTACATGGCTGATTTAATGGAGAAACACATTATACTGATATGTATTATGGTGGTTTGATCATGATGTAACTAACAAGTGGCTTGAAAGTATTCACATAAAGAAATCTCATACTAAAAGTAATTCTAATGATGCAAGCCCATGTCAACAAGAAGGAAATGATTGAGTTGACACTTCTTATTGTAGAATAATCTCCAACCAAATCTGACAGGAAGTTGACTTCACAAATGGGATATTATCCTAAAGACCATTTGAAATACAGATTAACACCTACTACAACCACTATTCATTTTCTGAACCCGTAACTTGGTGTACTTTGTGCCCCTTTTAAGGTATGAGACAGTAATTAAAACCAAGGGTGCCTGAGTGGCTCAGTCGATTAGGTGTCCGACTTTGGCTCAGGTCATGATCTCATAGTTCATGAGTTCGAGCCTCGCTTCAGGCTCTGTGCTGACATCTCGGAGCCTGGAGCCTGCTTCGGACTCTGTGTCACCGTCTCTCTCTCTGCTCCTCCCCACTCATGCTGTCTCTCTCTCAAAAATAAATAAAAACATAAGAAAAAAAACCC
The DNA here is from genome assembly GCF_003009895.1 of Hyaena hyaena. Classification (NCBI taxonomy): domain Eukaryota; kingdom Metazoa; phylum Chordata; class Mammalia; order Carnivora; family Hyaenidae; genus Hyaena; species Hyaena hyaena. The sequence goes on along the minus strand of NW_024080715.1, from coordinate 792,693 downwards.
CAAATACTGAAGTAAATGTAACCTTCTAATTGTGTATAAACTGTAAAATGATCACTCCCCCTGAAAAAGAGGTAAACTTCTTCAGTCACACTGCAGGAAGTACTTTGTTCTATTAAAATGTTTTATAATATTGCTTGGTTCAACTTTATCAACACTTTAACATTTATATTTTTATATCCAACTTACAATGAACAAAATGTATATGATTCACATATATGTGAGTAATGTGAATTGTGAGTGTGTGTTTAAAAATTGCTTTACTAATGGCATATAGAATCCAACCTTCAGTAACCTATAGCCTTTGCAGATAAATGAGTAAAAAGTGAGGTAAGAGGCTTAGGGACTACCAGTGCCCCTACACAGCACAGATTCTCAAATTCTTAGTATTCAAACTCTTTCCATTTCATTCTATTCTGCTTTCACCCCCTCCTCAGGTTTGACTTATAGGGTGTGCATTTAGGCACACAGATCCAGGGCATATACTTGGGCTCCTCCTCCTTTTACAATTTTCCACATGCCTTCATCCTTAAAGGATTGCTCTCTGGGAAGCACAAAGGTAAAAGTAATATTAAAAAGGTAGCATCTGCCCATCAGATAAAATGCAACTATGTGCAAAAGAAAGTCTCAGATATTAGAACAGAAAGACACTACAGGGTAAGCCAAGTGCTTATTCCTATAATTAAATCTTTTCACATGAGCCCTCATAAGCAGGAGAATTACTAAAAATGTATTCCCCTTTTTGAACTGTACAGGAGAATGACGAATGGCTTAAAAATAAAAGGTTGACCTGGGTTTGGAGTAAATAGTCTGATAGTCTGGGGCAAACACAAGGGGAGTTTCCTTCACAGATGAGGGGTTTTCATGGCCCTGATGGATTTTCTTCTATGTTGGCTCCCTTTTCTTTGTAGAGTTTGGCTGAAAGGCCATAATCAATGGTCTGTGTAAACTGTGCTACAGAAGGTATGAACCTTTCTATAGGCCAGTGTTTCCAAAGTGTGGACCTAGGAGTCTGATCTGCCTACACCAGGATAAACATCCAGATTCTTGGGCTCCACCTGAGATCTACTGAATCAATTCTCCAGGAAAGGTTATTTTTTATTTCCCTTGTTGATTTGTAATACTTTTGAGTCTTGATTCTCAGGCAAAATGTGCTGTCTAGTAACCAGAAAAGGAGAAAAGATCAGAGGTTCCCCTACTGGCCTGAGATCATTAGAGGCTCATCTTTGAAAGACTGTATATCAATGTTATGGGCTTCTATAAGATGTAAAACTTGTGGCTCATAAAGAAAATTAAACACTAGAATTAAGTACATTTAAGGAGAGATTGTAAATCCTCATTTTGAAAAGGACAACTTGTTTCAGGTCTTCTGGGATATACATTTGCCTACATGGTGGGCAGAGCACTGAGAGAGATCTAGCTAATACTACATGCAACTATGTTCTAGAAACACATACATTTAATGCTCAAGTCAACCACAGATGGGAGTTTATAGATGGGAAATGTAAATGTCCTCCTAAATTCATTTAGCTAGTAAGAGGCAGAGGTAGGATTTGTACTCAATCTCTGAAATTCACAACCAATGCATTTTCAATTTCCCTTGTGCTACTACCCTTCTAGTTCTAAAATTCAGGGTACCACTGGCACACAGATAAAAAAGTAAACTCTAGAGGAAATAGGAAAAAAAGAAGGAAAGGCTAGCATATTGGACAAAAAAACAAAAACAGGCATTCCTTTTGACCATTGCATAGGACTACAGTAACTTACAACAGAGGGGAGTAAAGCAATCTTTTTAGACACATGACTTAGCACCCTTGAAGTTGTAGGTCAACAAACAGGAAATATTCACTTGGTTTGAACTAGAACACAGAGTTCCAGTCTTAGAAATTTTATAGGACTGTCAACAGTGACAAGTGGTCGGGTCAGCTGTTGAGTTTCACATCTTCCATGGACAGTGCAGGCTTAATAACCCTGGGGCATGGTTCAGTACTGACTTAAGAAGCAATAGCTTTCAACTAGGAGCTACAGCTGTCACTTCCTACATCAACCAAGATTTCTTGGGTGGTCTTTCACCACGCTGCAATTATCAATGTAACTTTATTTATGGGCTCAGACAGGTCTTAGCACAGAGGAGGATGGTGGTTATTCACTGAGCCAATACAGCTGCTATTCCATTTGTTTAACTTGCCCAACGATGTAATTTCACAGGTTTGATACTACTTTTCTCCTGTGTTTTGTATTTGTGTTTTTTGATCAATGAATCGAAACTAGCTGAACAAACCTGAGCTTTAGAGCAAGAACAAGGGTGATGAAAGGCGCTGAGGCTTTGGGGCCAGAGTGCCTTGAGTCTGAATCCTTGCTTATTTGATTTTAGGAAAATAATATCTTTTCTTGTAGTCTGAGTTTCTTCAAATTCATTGAACTGGGAATCATAAGAGTAATCTTACTGAATTATTATGAGATTGAACTCTAAGAAATGCCTGCTTAGTAAATGTTTATCATTTCTCACCCAGGATATTTGGGTGATTCATATTTCATATACTAAAGTTGATTTAAATACATTATTATAACAAGAACTAACATTTATTGGATACGGCCATCTGTCAGACCCTGTGCTCAGAGATTTTGTTGTATTATCTCATTCAATCCTTTTAACCGTGGTATGAGATGGGGACTGATGGTACCCATGGTAAAGATGGGAAGCACCATGCCCAGGAAGTCTCATTTCAAATCCCATGCTCTCAACCTCTGTATCACCACTTCCTATTATTCTAGAAAAAGAGTTCTACATCAAGAATATGTAAGTAGGTGGCAGAGCACAATGGTAATGAATAAGAGTGCATGAGAAGGCTGCCTGGGTTTGACTCATGGTTCTGAACTCAGCTTAGTGTGGGCAAGTCACTTATTCTCCCTGTGCCTCCACCTCCTCATTTGTTAAATAAGGATAACAATAGGCTCATTATGAAGACGATTAATGATTTAAAATATGTAAAGTGCTTAGAACAACACATGGTCATGTAAACACTATTGTAATAAAGTATTATCAGGTATAAGTCTGATGATGCAGGTCTTCAACACGAACTAAAAACAATTGTTTTTTTTTCTTGCTCCTCTCAGTGATTACAAACCTTCCTTACAATTTTGCATCAAACAATAACTTTGTTAGTGCTTTATAAAAAATAATATCTCAATTTCTTTTTAATACCATAATCTATTCTGGCCTCTTTGTGATGTGAACAGTACTGAAGCCCACTTAGGTCGGTGAAATTACAGGGTATGAAAAAGAGAAGAAATAAAAGCATGGTCTTTAAAAGCAAGTACTCATCAGACCAGAGACCATCTGACACTTTAGCCACACCCACCACACACAATCTGTGATTTTGAAAACTCACACTGTAGCACTGTCTTCACTTTTAATAAAACACATATTTTATTTTTCAAGGTCAAAAACTCAAGTTTGGATTACATATGAAAGTTCAGAATTCCCTAGATCACAAGCACCTGTGACACAAAATCTGGTACTTTCATTTCACTTGTTTGGTATGAGGAGTGGGAGGTGTGCAGCATTTTCCTTATTTTTTGCAGCAGGGGGTTTACCACATTCTAATTCTGAACTTTTCTTTGGCCCTACAAATCTTGGTTTATGATTTGTAATTTGAAACCTATGCATCAGCACAGCTATGCAATAAAGTAGCACCTACACATTTCCCTTTTTGAATGATCCTAAATAAACGCGATTCAATAATGTCCCAAAGAGTTTAATATATAGGTCATTTTATAGAATTTTAAACAGTGGCCTTTTTCTATTGTACTTTCTTTAGTTTTTTTTTAGTCTGGAGTTTAATTCAAGGGTCAAGCGAATATACCATCAGGTTTAAAATCACATTAAATATTTTTAAATGTTTAGTTATTTTTAAGAGGGAGAGAGAGAGAGAGAGCACGAGCATGAGTTGGGGAGGAGCAGAGAGAGAGACAGAGACACAGAATCTGAGACAGGTTCTAGGCTCTGAGCTATCAAAATAGAGCCCAATGCAGGGCTTGAACTCTGAGCATCATGACCTGAGCCAAAGTCAGATGCTTAACCGACTGAGCCACCTAGGAGCCCCTAAAATCACAGTTAAAAAATATTTGTACTAGGTGTTGTATGTAAGTGATGAATCACTAAATTCTACATCTGAAACATATTACACTGTATTTTAACTAACTGAAATTTAAATAAAAACTTGAAACTACAAAAAAGATTGTACTGGGACATAATGCTGAGGTTGAGAATATAGCAGAAGTCTTAATAAAATCAGTACAACTTTCCTTTTTAATAAAAAACTACCATTCATCTTCTGGATTGATAATATCAGTCTGGAAAATATTTTTGAATAAGCAAGTTAACTGCACAGATACATTTGGGAGAATAGTTGGAAGTGGAAGAGCAGAGAGAAATAGCTAGAAACAGTTCAGTAGTCACTCTAAGAAGTATGTCTCCCATTTCTCACTGCTCCAGGAGACACTATGGTCCAGCTGCAAGAGAAGCCTGTCTCTTGGTCCATGTGTGTCTACTAACTTGGGGCCCCTGGCCTGTTCTTCTCAACATCTTACTGATAAATGGCTGTCACGCACCAAGGTTTCTGTTTCATTCTCAACACTCAGTCAGGGTACCCACTCAAAATCTGGTCCAGCCTTGAGAATCTGGAATTTCTCTAACCCCTTTGGGATGCGCAAGATGTTGGGAAGGAGACAGAAAGATTACAGAGGTGTTAGGTGGAGACTGAAGATTTCTTGGGACCAAACTTCTCAGATGTGAACCTGGTACACCTACCTGCAGGAACCACATGAGCAGTGTGCCTTCTCTGGCATCCCATCACAGGAAGCCCAAGCCTTGTCAGCATTTGTGAAAGCTCCCAGATTCATTCTAGACGTCCTTACTACCCAAGTGGGTGGCCCTTTTTACTAAGGATGGAGAAACCAGGCAAACCCTATTCCCAGGATCTCTTTCCCCTATTTGACTATTCCATTTTTTCCCCAGCAAAGTCCCTAAGGAGCAGACTAGATGAAGTCCAACTTATTTTAATGAAGACCTATAATGATATAAAATCACCCTAGAGTTTATTTGTGTCAGCTGACAGTAGTTACTTGCACTCATGAATTTACAATGCTTGGAAATGTGTTCAAGATAAAGGTGAGGTTACCTACTTATTTGGGGCATTTGGTTCAGAGTCCCAAAAGGGACACTGGTAATAAGGGCTTTGGTACCACAATTCTGGTAATAAGGGCTTCATAAAGACTTTCATATACTGGATATATTTTTATTGTATTCACTGCTCTCACAGATTTTATTTCAATTATCAGTATCTGATGTGATTACAAAGTAATAAAACATATCATTTTAATCATTATGCCAGCACTCATATATTTAAAAACACTACCTTTAAAAGTGAGTAGATTGGGAAGTTTTAAATAAATCCCAATGAGGTTGTTACCACTCAAAAGATTTTTTTAAACTCTTCCTTGGGAATTATCTTTTGAGTTAAATTAATTCATGTGCCACATAAGAAAATCAGTCTTAACGCTTTTTAGTCCCAACCAATCTAACTTAATAATACAGTGAAAGTGTCTGGAGCGAAGAATTTCATTATCTGTGACTGGCTGGCATTTTTCTGTCCCTCCTTGCAAGTTATCCCCAGGCAACTGCAGATAACTGAGGTAGTAAACATTAATGGAAGCATTTAAGTGTTACTGTTGCCCTCTGTAATATTATTCCCAGTTAATTTATGATCTTGGGTATGACTTTGAATAACATCATGGTGTAAGGAAAATTGGGACAAAGAGGCTTCACTAAATTCTAAGCACTTCAGGTGCAAGGTCTTCTTTCTAGCCCCTGGCTCCCGCTCCTCTGCTTCCTGGATCCCTTAAAGTAATTTTATGTTTGCAATGGTGCTCAGTAAATACTACCAATTCATTAGTAGTAAGCTGAAGGTTGGAATCTACCTTTCTAATTTATTCTTCCAACTGAAATCTATATTTCTTAAAGGAAAGGACTCTGGTTCTCCCCTGGATGGCTGGCTTACCACCAAAATAAACAGGATTTTCAGAACATTCTGTTTTCTCAACCTGTCACACTGCTTTATAGCAGTCAAACAAAATTCTTGTATTGGGCTACTTTATTTTCAAAAAGTCTGCAGAAATTGCCCTACTCCATGTCCAGGACCATGCTTTTCAGATTTAATTATTTTAACTAGTTCTGATAAATTATTTCATCTCCTTTAGTTACTCTGGCTGTTCTTTTTGTGCTTGAGAAGGTTGCTTATCCAGAGTAGGAAATAAGGTCCAGGGAGTAGACCATAATTTTCCAGATGTCTGTTTTCAAGAGCTCTTCAAAGAGACCAGACTTTTTGGCTTTGCCTCCTCTTAAATGGGGTTTTATGGCCCTGTATTACGTTGTAAATATCAAGGGCCCTGTACCTTATTAGTTTGACAATTCCTCTTTTGATGAATATTAATCTTCAGTTTATTTTCCCCAGGTTTGCTAATTAAGGTATTTTGTTTATTTTAAATTAGTTGTTATTATTTTACAAATAGTCCTTATTCCATTTATAAAATCCCAAATCCCTTTTTAAAAAGTATCCTCTAGGACCCCAGATCTTGGGTTTGATATATTTATATACTTTTCTTTTTTAAATGTTTTTTTAAATTTATTTTTGAGACACACACACACACACACACACACACACACACACACACGGAGTGAGTGGGGGAGGGGCAGAGAGAGAGAGAGAGAGAGAGAGAGAGAGAGAGAGAGAGACACGGAATTCGAAGCAGGCTCCAGGCTCCAGGCTCTGAGCTGTCAGCACAGCACAGAACCCAATGTGGGGCTCGAACTCATGAGCTGTGAGATCATGATCTGAGCCGAAGTCAGAAGCTTAACCAACCGACCCACCCAGATGCCCCTATTTATATACTTTTAACTTGTGTTAATGAAATGTTAATGGCTTCCTACACCACTGTATTTTCAGAGCTGGAGAGCAAAAAGGAAGGAAACTAACATCATGCTCAGTGGAAACTTTCATGCATGGTTACAAAGTCAATTGTATTTATCCTTGTTTACAGATCAGCAGCTTGAGGCTCAGGGGTTAAGTGACTTGTCCAAAATCCCATAGCTAGTGAGTAGCAACGTCAGGATTGAAGTCATGCCTGTCTGAGTGCTTCTGCAAGGCTTCAGAGAGGGCTGTGCCTTTGAGTTTCATCTTTCAAATACTCTCTCATCTGAAGGAAGTTTTAGGAAAATCGCTTGTGTTTCCTGAACCTCTCAGACAAAAGAGGTTATCATTACTGATTCCAGGAACAATAAATATTGGTCAGGGTTAAGAGGCAAGATCTTGAGAGCTACAGGTATTGCAGTTTGTTATGGTTTTTGAGGACACTACCAAGTAAGTTAAGTGCAACAACCCAAATCTGCAGGCAGCCGTGCACAGGAAATATTTCTGTTTATTTTGATTTCTCTTCCTTATTGTTATTGTTATACATGTAGAACATTCATAGACCAAGGGAATTAGGTAAGAGAAGGCTAAATGAAATCTCAGCTTTCTGATGTTTATGAATAAAGGAGGATGAGGAGTCCCTGTTTTCAGGCTTGGGACAAAGAGAGGAATAAGGCTCTAGGAAAAGTCAGGAGTAGAGATGAAGCCAGATGAATTATTTTCTTTCATTCTCCAACACACATACACACTCAGACACACAGACACACAGACACACATACTCCTTGTGCTGCCAGCCATGTCCCCTTCACAAGAGAAAATAACCAGACCTAGGCACATGACAAAGGTTCTTTGCCACCTTGTTTCACTGTCTGGAGCAACCCATAATTTCCTCTCTCTGAGAGGAAACCTGAGAACTCCTTGTGAGTTACAGAGTCCTAGAACACTCGCAAGGAACATGTACAGCATTGTCATACCTGACCCTTGTGAAGGTGAGAGTGTAAATATAAACATTTTCATTTTGAGGGCACCTGGGTGGCCCATATAGTTCAGTGTCTGACTCTTGGTTTCGACTCAGGCCATAATCTCACCGTTTGTGAGTTGGACTCCTGCATCGGGCTCTGTGCGGACAGCACGGAGCCTGCTTGGAATTCTGTCTCCCCTTCTCTCTGCCCCTCCCCTGCTTTCTCTTTGTATCTCCCTCAAAACAAATAAAATAAACAATAATGTATTTCCATTTTTGAAAAGAAAGAAAATAGGTTTCGAGAGGTCCATGACTTTTTTTTTTCTAATAGTTTATTGTCAAATTAGTTTCCACATAACACCCAGTGCTCATCCCAGCAAGTGCCCTCCTCCATGCCCATCATCCCTCCTCCCCACGAAACCCATCAGTCCTCAGTTTTTGTCAGCATTCAAGAGTCTCTCATGGTTTGCTTCTCTCCCTTTCCCCCACCATTTCCCCGCTTCTTCTCCCCCTTGTTACTCCGTCAAGTTCCTCCTAATCCTCCTATACGTGCAAACATATGGTATTTGTCCTTCTCTGCCTGACTTATTTCGCTCAGCATAACACCCTCAAGGTCCATCCATGTTGCTACACATGGCCAGATTTCATTGTTTCTCATTGCCATGTAGTATTCCATGGTATAGATAAACCACATCTTCTTGATCCATTCATCTGTTGATGGACACTTAGGCTCTTTCCATGTTTTAGCCATTGTTGAGAGTGCTGCTATGAACACTGGGGTACATGTGCCCCTATGCATCAACATTTCTGAATCCCTTGGGTAAATTCCTAGCAGTGCTATTGCTGGGTCACAGGGGAGTTCAGAAGTGGACCCAAAAGTATACAGCCAACTAATCTTTGACAAAGCAGGAAAGAATATCCAATGGAAAAAAGACAGCCTTTTTAACAGATGGTGTTGGGAGAACTGGACAGCAACATGCAGAAGAATGAAACTAGATCATTTTCTCACACCATGCACAAAAATAAACTCAAAATGGATAAAGGACCTGAACGTGAGACAGGAAACTATCCACACCCTAGAGGAGAAAGCAGGAAACAACCTCCTTGACCTCCACCGCAGCAACTTCTTACTTGACACATCCCCAAAAGCAAGGGAATCAAGAGCAAAAATAAACGATTGGGACCTCCTCAAGATTAAAAGCTTCTGCACAGCCAAGGAAACAACCCAGAAAACTAATAGGCAACCAACGGAATGGGAAAAGATAGTTGCAAATGACATATCAGATAAAGGGTTAATATCCAGAATCTATAAGGAACTCACCAAACTTCACACCCGAAAAACAAACAACCCAATGAAGAAATGGGCAGAAGATATGAACAGACACTTCTCCAAAGAGGACATCCAGATGGCCAACAGACACATGAAACGATGCTCAGCATCCCTCCTCATCAGGGAAATACAAATCAAAACCACACTGAGATACCACCTCACGCCAGTCAGAGTGGCTAAAATGAGCAAATCAGAGAACTCTAGATGCTGGCGAGGATGTGGAGAAACGGGCACCCTCCTACACTGTTGGTGGGAATGTAAACTGGTACAGCCCCTCTGGAAAACAGTGTGGAGGTTCCTAAGGAAACTAACGAGAGGTCCATGACTTTTAAATGGTTAAGCAGGCACACCAGACCAGGTATTCTAACTATGCCCTTTCTACTTTATTCTTGTTGCTGGAAATCTCTGGTTTTTAAAAACTTAGAGAAAAAATTTTAAATCAAGGTACTTTACACATAGTGAAAAGCGTAAATCTAAGTTTACATTTCAGTGATGACAAAAACACGCAGTGTCATCCACATCTGAATCAAGATACAGAACACTGTCTTTTTAAATTAATAGTAGCACAAAATCTTGGACCGTTGGGTAAACCTATTAAAGAGGGAGAAAAAGCCATATTCAGGGAAAGCAAATTTTAGGCACTTGATATACCTGTGTAAGGTCCTTTTGCCTGGAGAGGAGAGCGGAGAAACCAGCTCGAGTGCTGATTTTTCTAAGCTAGTCCCTTGTGATTTCATCCATGTTTCCTGCAAGTTGGTAAGCTTCTCCACTCTGCTTTATGCTTTCATATAAGATTTTCAAAGAACACGTGAAGACTAAAGAAAAGCATCAGGTTTTCCCATCATTTTACTTAGGCTTTTGATTTTCTTACAGTATTACTATCATGCTACAAAACTCTTGGTTGCAGTTGGCTAATTAGTCTCATTCATAATGAAGAAAAGGACCATAATCCCATCTTAAGCCTTACACAGTGCAGCTCAGTGTTTTCTAGTCAGATGGTTCCCAACAGTAATGTTATAATTATACCATTTTCTCAGCAGCATCACCCACTATAATTACAGTCAAAGCTAAGACTATGTTTATAGTGTACTAAAAGAGGATGGAATTGCTTCGTTTTAAGTGATTCAGTTACCTCCTCTGTTGGTAACAGAAATGTGTGGTAATGGCAGAGTCATGGTCTTAATATACTTCTCTGAACAATAATTTTGGATACCTAGAAGCCAAGAAAGAAAATAAAAACCCCAAACCCTAATGTGAGAAAGTATGGGAGACCTGACTTCTGGTCTGGCTGCCACAATGTCTCCTAATTTGAAAATCTAGGATGTGTGAGATGATGGAGACTAGCACTTGCTTTGCTTTCTTGCAGGGCATGCCCAAGCACTCCAAGTTCACTTGCAGGACCAACATTGTGGCAGTACTTTCTATCTAGGCTCTGAAGCTATGTGATAATGACTCATCCAAACACAGAAAATTTCTGTACTGTAAGACCATTGATTCCTTCAAGACATATTTCATTCATAGCCAAATTGGCCAATTCTAGGTACCAAGTAGATAGGAAGGAACAAGGAAAAATATCTGTTCTCATGGCCCTTAACTATAATCTATTTTAAACTTGTCTTTTGATTATTTGCCTGGATGAATAAAAAGAAAGCTTCGGCTTTTACTATGAGGGACTGTAGATTTGTCCATGTTAGCTTGCATGCCAAAACCTTACCCAGTCAGGTAAAACTGAAAGCTACCATTTTCTTAATATATAGGTATTGACTCGGTCTGGCAAAGAGAGAAATGGGAAATGAGGGGAACATGCTGGGGTTATGTTTGCTGGGTTCATTGGTAGCCAGCAAGGAGACAGCACCTGTCAATTCTGTGACATCGATAGAGGCAGAGAGAGATAATTCATTTTCAGCACACCTCTCACTTGCTTATCCAAAACCTGTTTTAGGGGCGCCTGGGTGGCTTAGTCAGTTAAGTGTCCGACTTTCGCTTAGGTCATGATCTCACATTTCGTGGGTTCGAGCCCCGCGTCGGGGTCTGTTCTGACTGCCAGCTCAGGGCCTGGAGCCTGTTTCAGAGTCTGTGTCTCCCTCTCTCATTGACCCTTCCCTGCTCACGCTGTCTCTCTCTCTTGCCTAGAAATAAAGAAAACATTAAAAAATAAATAAAATGTTCCATAAAACCTTGATGTTCTTTGCCTTGTCCCGTTCTGTGGGACCTAACATGTAGAAGGAACAGGAGATAACATTGTGGTCAACCATAAAGGACGACTTGGTGGGAAGACATATCTAGGTATATGTCTTGTGGTTGCATTTTAGGAATTATTTCTCAAGTATACGGGGTTTTGTTGTTTGCCTTTTTAGAATAGGCCAAGTTTATGAACAAATTTTGAAACCTGTGAGGCCAATAAGCAGATATATATGGTATAAGTGATCCTCCCCTCAGATCTGAGATATTCACCAAGGGCTGAGCCCAGGGCTTCTAGAAATCAGTCAGCAACATTAAGGGAGCTGAAGAGTTCTGGAAATAAAATTCTGTTATTTTCAGTTATCATTTGGATTTCTTCTTATTTATGTGAACTTCAATGACTATGCTACCTGCACTGCCTTTAGCCTCTGGGCTCCTGACTTGGGACATTGTGCAGAGGTGAGTGGGGAGAAAGCAGGCCATGTGACATGGACCAGGACAGGGGTGGCCATATTCCAAATGTTCTCTCTAGGCTTGTAGATGGCAAGCCTTCAAGCTGTGGCTTCAAGAGCGAACAGCTAGAAAGGAGAAATGAGAAAAAGACTCCGTTTAGAAAATTGCAATAACTGGTTCTCCCGTCTCTCCTTTCTCTTTCTTTTTGATTTGTGACTTAATGACAAGCCTGTTGGTTATCTTTCCTATTTCTGGTCTTATGAATGGTGAGAGGCTAAACCACAGGGGCAGAATGTAAATGCTCTGTGGCCATATCTTCCCAGAATCTCTACTGGGACACAGCAGTGTTTTCTATAGTGTGAATTCAGCTCTAAGAAAATGTTTGTACCTGTGTCAGTCCTAGAGTAGAGCTGGTGTGCAAGCAAATATCACCACACTAGGTAACAGCAGCAATGAAATCTTCCAAACCAGAGCTCAAATGGGACTTAGAACCATAGTCTTAAATTTAGCCAAGTCATTTCTTTTTCCTTGCCAACTGAAACCAAGGACGCCTTTCAACATCAATCCTCATGATTACACTGTGCAGCGTAACACATTAATGACTAGTTATCCAGAACACAAACATTTTCTAGTTTTTCCTACAGCAATTCTTTAAATTGATGTGTTCATATGAGGGTCTTTCCTACTTTTCATACAGATAACATTCTGATCACTAGGAAGGCTAATTTCATGGGTTTCACTGGGAATGTGAATTATCTTTACTAGGGGATGGGGGTTGAAATAGTTCATGAGGTATTACTCTATTTTTATTATGGAAATACACACAAAAATATACCAATATGCAAATATATATAAAACTAGAAAGCATGGCTTAATGAACCATGTTAAATAATAGTAACAGTAATGCTAGTAAAACTATGTATATTATTATTAATAACAATAAACCATATATTCCTCACCTAGCCTCAAATATCATTAGCATTTTACCAATCCTGTTTTGTATAGTTTATCTATTTTTTTGGTCATCTGCTTTTACCTATAACTACCTACATTTGTATCTCTAAAAGCTAATAAGGACACTTTAGTTAAAAAATTAATACCAATATTATACCTAACAAATTAATAGTGATCCCTCAATACCATTAAATGTCCAGTCTGTGCTCAAATTTCTAAAAAATATCTTTAAAAATGTCTTTTGACAATTTATTTATTTGAATCAGGATGCAGACTAGGCCCACACAATATGCCAAGTCTCTTCAAATCCATGACATTTCTTCTCTCTTCTTTTAAATCTGTGATATTTTTTTTTGGTTGAAGATATTTTCCTTCAGCTTACTGCATCTTAGAGTCATTTAAAATGTTCCTCTATCCATCTTATTTCCTATAAACAGGCAGTAAGACCTAGAGGCTTAATGTGATTCAGCTTAAGGCTCATGGAAAGAGTCTATCGTGGGTGGTGCAGCAAACCATGTCAGGGACATGCAACATCAGACGATGGTAAGATTGCTCTGAGTTCAATGTGTTGTTGGCCTGACTCACCCAGAACAGAGTTCACTGAAGTATTTTATCACTCACTGACAGCCCTGCCCAAATCTATAATGTCATTAGGGGTTCTAAACTGGTGATTTCTAATCCTACCATTTCATCCGTATATAGATATTCATACACATATTCATACTCATATACGTAAACACGTGCTCGTTAGTGCATATTAGCAAGATAGAGAGACAAGAAGAAAACATCTTTTCTTTACCAGCTATTCAGTTACCCTGAAATACAATTCATACAAAAAGCCAAAGAAATAGCATATTTCCCCTGATGTATCAATTTTTAGAATGAGTACATAACCTCGTAACCTCCAAAGTTGACCATACATCACTATGAACTAACTGATGAAGCATATTTTGATGGAATTATAGGAATAAAAATGATGAAGTAATTTTTCCTTTTCTAGCTATCCTGGGCATTTTTGAAAAAAAGAAAAAAAAAAGCCCATTGTGTAATGTTGGCTACCTTTCCTTTTCCATTCCCCTTTTCTCCACTCTATCATCACAATCCCTCTAAATATAGCAGAAGGCAAGACCAGGGACTGGATAACATCTAAAAATCCATGCACATACACAAACTCTCCAGGGAACCCGTAGGGGATATTTACTGAAGGATGCACTCATACTCAGAGACAGATCAGTACACCCTAAATGTCTACACCACTCATGTGCTAGACCCACAGCATGCCCAAATCACCAAGCAGAGCTGGGAAAGTGCCATCGTCACTTGCAGCCTGTGCTCCATTGAACACCAGTGGCCAGTGAAGCAGTAATAGATAATCCCTTGAAAAGAAGTTCCCTGGTCAATTATTTTCAGGAAATGCTATGTGTTTGTTTGTTTTTTTTTTCCTCTAGGACAATCATAATGTACCCAAGCAGATTAGAGAACTGAATAGCTCTGCAGTAAAGAAGCCTGTCTGAGTCTGCATGGTCTAACATTTCCTAAGCACTGGGGAAATTGTGGGCTTATATATGAAGGGCAGAGTTCTTTGCAGGAGTGTACAGAATATCATTTTTGGGGGGAATTTTATTTTTCATATGTATGTGTAGTGGGTTAAATTGTATCCCTCAAACATATACCCAAATCCTAATCCCTTGTGCCTGTGAAATGTGATCTTTGTTGGAAAAAGGGCCTTTGCAGATGTAAATAAGGTAAGGATCTCAGAATGAGATTGTTCTAGGTTAGACTCCAAATTCAATGATGGTTGTTGTTATAAGAGACAGAAAAGGAGAACAGACACAGAGACAGGGGAGAGGCCATGTAAAGATGGAGACAGAGAAGAAAGTGATATTCTCTGGTTTGATAGTCTCAAACCAAGGACCATCAATGACTGCCAGTAGTTTCCAGAACCTAGGAGAGAGAGGCATGGAACAGATTTTCCCTCAGAGCCTCCGGAAAGAACAAACACTGATGACACCCTGGTTTTTGGCTTCTGGCCTCCATAACTGTGAGATAATAAGTTCCTGTTATTTTAAGCCACCAGGGTTATATGGTAATTTGTTACAGCAGTCTCAGCAAACGAATACAACACACATGAGCTCCATCAATGCAGGTCTGAAGTAGACTTCTGGCATTTGTATTTACTGAAAATGTCCATGGATGATTCTAATGGACACAACCACCAAGAACCACCACTTCAGGATCCTGGGGGTTGAAGGGTTAGTCACCTGCTTAGGTTGACATCCTGTTACAATTTTAGGCTTTGGCTGTGGCTCTGGATGCAGTAACCAAGGCTCCAGCTCTTGATCTCCAGGTCTCTGTTTTTCAAAGAAAGAAGTCCTGAAGAAAATATGTATGGGCTATTCCTTAAGAGCTACATTAGAATTATTACAGGTGGTGATGATGGTCACGGCTGTGCGAGCAGAGGGAGGGATTTACAGGCTCAAATTCACCTTTTTCAGATGAATCATACAGATCTCACTGGAAGGGAATTCTCATTTTGCCCAAATAAGGCTGAGCTTCCCTTCTTCTGGTAATTGAGTAATCGTGGTCTCCTAAGACTTCTAACCCTTCTAGAATCAGTTTGCTTCTTTCTCTCAGCTGCCTGAGAAGGCTGCTTCTTTCATCCCAGATTCTGTCCATCTGAAAATATTTTATTTCTTTTCTTAATTGTTCTCTGTTTTAGCAGCCTAGCTTCCCCAGGTGTCTTTTTGATATACTTCCCTCACAGGCTTTTGGTCTCTCCAGAAGGAGCTGGAGATTTCTCTCTAGTCTTGTCAATAATCGATGACTAATAACAAGGTACCTTCTTTTATAAAAAATCTCAACAAGGAGAGGTTTGCAGGGCAGGAAGGAGTTGGCATATGTTAATCTGGTTTGACAACTCACATTGAGGCTGGCTATACCTTAGGAGATTATTTAGTCATGGTTTAGCCAAGATTATTCAGTTAAAAACTAAATTTGGGGGAAGACACCAAAGAAAAATGTCATCTAATTCAAAATTTTTGCCTTCATCCAAGAAAGGCAGGGTATTTAAAGTGGGTGTAGGGGGAGACAGTGGGTAGAGATAGTGAGGTGACCTGGGATGGGAAACATTTCTCCTCTTTCTGTTCCATTGAGCTCCTGCTCCAATGCTTGGAGTCAGCCACAGTTCACCTGTAGCACAAGTCAAAAGGGCTGTCACAGGCTGGCCTGAGTACATCGCCACTAGTTAACATATTATTTGTTGCTGCTGTGAAATTTGATCCAGGAAGCCTCCTTAGAACTGAACTTCTGAAGCAAAAACAAATGTTAAGTTAGTGACTCCATGTAAGAGAATCCTACCAATAAAATACTACATGATTATTATCAAATGAATCATCCAGAAAGTAAATGTTCTTTGGGACTGAGTTTAGCAAGGGGTAAGGGGTAAAGACGCTTTATGGAAAAGTAGAAAAATTTTGCTTTGATGACATACACTTTAGTGACCTGTAGAACCTCATCTCTTTACTATACCTAAGGACAGTCTTTCCGGGAAAAGAGGAAGGGAAGGGAATAACATTTCACTAGGTGCCAAACATTTTACCTAATCCTGCCTGTGAAGCAAGTAGGCTGGGCAGCAGGCTGCCTTTTGCCCTCCTCCCCACTACTCTCTTCCTTAGAAAGAGACTCCTGCCTGGAACCCATGTCTTGTTCTCTGGCATCTAGAGTTTGGCAAACCTCTCAGGCTTCCCCTTCCAACTCTCCTTGTTTCCCTGCCTCAAACAGCCCATTCAGACAGAGGTGCTCATGGCAGGACACAAACGCAGGGCTTCTGGGACGAGGGTCTTTCAGGCCATAATATTAAGTTTCCCACTTTTGTAGAGATAAAGGGCAATGAAAAAGACATGTCCACAGCATTAAAATTTGTTAAATTAATTTTTCTCAAACTGGGCTGTACAAACATTCTCTGGAATCTGTGAGAATTTTATTTTCTTAAAATATATACTACTCAGATGTGAGATATATTATATAGGATCTAGCCTCTTTCCTACTACTCCCCCCTCTCCCAGCAGAAATGAACTTAAATTGGAGATAAGCTTTGGTGAACAGGGTGTCTATTGTCCTCAGGTTTGAGGAAACAACTATGTTACCCACCTGAGTTAGTCTTAGTGTGTGTGTGTGTGTGTGTGTGTGTGTTTGGACAGGGCATTGGGATGCCAAACTCAAATGTCATGATAATCTACACTAACACCTCTCCCTCCGCTTCCTTTCTAGAAGCATTTGCTCTCAGGTAACTCATGGAACCCCACATGATATTCTTTTGACAAATATTAAGCTCCCATTTTGTGCAAGACCCTGTTTAAATTGTGAAGAAGCGAGCAGAGCATATAAAGATGAGGAAGACTATGTCCTTGCCCTCAAAAAAACCTTACAATCTAGAAGGGAAGACATCAGGTGTATACAAGCCACTTGAGTTTAATGCAAAAGATGGACAACTTCAAATGCTTTTGGAATTCAGAAAAAGAAAAGCCTCTGTAGCAGAAAGGATGTTATCCAGGTGTTTTTCCATCTCTTTGGGGTTTGCCTGGCAGGAACTTCATGGTGACAGGTGCACATAGCCATGTGTGCTGACAGCACAGAGCACAGATGCGCTTGCCTGCAAATAATTGCTTTCCCATTAATCCAAATTTGGAGTTTGAAAATCCTATTTATTAAGGAATTTTGAGAGAATAAAGAAGCATTCAAGGCTACTTTTCCATAACACATGAAAAATCAGAAGTTAGCCAGTAGGAGTAAACAGACAATTGCTACTTGAGAATACCTCAAGGACTCCTGAAGTCTATTCATCTGAATCCTAGCGTCGATGGTGATGCTGTGAGTTTTCAGGCCTCGGAGTCTCTTCCATTACACAATTTCTTAACAGGAGAGCCTTCTGTGTTTATTCTTTGGCATGAACTCAGTGGCAGCAGTCAGTTTATAAAAGATTTACAGACCTGCAACGTCAGGTTTGGCTTCACACTAGAGCCATGTGATACACTGACTATAACTCTTCATAAGATAAATATTATGTGAAAATTATGATGTATGCAGACAGTTGATTTGCAAATTATTGGCTCTTCCATCCATCACCAAGCATTTACAGATGCTTTCATCTGGCAGAGTACCAATAGCAATGCCACCACTGCCACCACTACCACCACCAATAATAATAATAATAATAATAATAATAATAATAACAATAATAATAATAAATCCATATGTCCACATTGATTAGAAGATACTTTTAATCCTACTTTATAATATAGTGTATTTCAGAAGAATTGACTGTGAAGTAAATTCATAAAGTGAATCTTGTATCCTCATTAATGTCAGTTACCAAATTGAAAATGATTTTCTAGAGGAGACTAAAGGAGAGCAACCAATACAAACATGATGGCTGGTTTATCCTCACAGCAGCCATAGACAATCTGAAACAAATAGGCATGTTTATTTACAAAAGCAAGATTTGGTCTTGGGATTATCGTTTGCCAACCTGTAGTTTAATTAACTGTTGACCTTAAATGAAAATAGCTTATTTTGTATCACAGATTGCAAACTACAGGCAAATCAATTCCTGATAAATCATACTTCCTTTTTTTTTGAGAAAGAGAGAGAGAGCATGCAAGCTGGGAGAGGGGCAGAGAGGGTGAGAAAGAATCTTAAGCAGGCTCCATGCTCAGCACAGAGCTCAATGCAGGGCTTGATTCCATGACCCTGAGATTATGACCTGAACTGAGATCAAGAGTCAGGTGCTCAACAGACTGAGCCATATAAGCACCCCTAAATCATACTTTTCTTTTTGGAGTACTGTCATTTTCTTAAAAAATATATATATATTTTTTAAATTTCAGAGGGGTGGGTCAGGGAGGGACAGAGGGAGAAAGAGAGAGAAAGAATCTTAAGCAAGTTCCACATTTGGCACAGAGCCTGATGTGGGGCTCAATCCCATGACTCTGGGATCATGACCTGAGCCCAAACTTTTTAAAAAGCTTTTTTTTTTTTTAACATTCATTTATTACTGACAGAGAGAGACAGAGCATGAGCATGGGAGGCACAGAGAGAAGGGGAGACACAGAATCTGAAGCAGGCTCCAGGCTCCAAGCTGTCAGCACAGAGCCCGACGCAGGGCTCGAACTCATGAACTGCGAGATCATGACCTGAGCTGAAGACAAATGCTTAACCAACTGAGCCACCCATGAACCCCCGACCTGAGCCAAAATTAAGAGTCAGACACTCAACTGACTGAGCCACCCAGGTGTCCCCAAATCATACATTTTAAGAAGCCCTTTGAAAGTTGCACAATTTCTTTTCTAAGTGATACATTTTTAATTTAGTAATTAATCACCTCTTGAGTTACTGAGTTTTTATTTAAATAAAAAATTTAAATATATGTATTTTGTACTGCATATATTTGCCATGAGGCATATTCTTACTTGAACTACTATTTAATAGCACATATGTTTGAATTCCACAAATCTTTATAAATGTGATATATTATCTTCTTTCTCAGTGTATAGATTAATTTGTATTAAAATCAGTGCATACCTACATAGCATATTCAAGGTTTTTTTCCCCTCAGTGTACATGTGCATATTATCTGAAGAAACTGCTCATCACAAGTAGGGGCTGGTATGGTCAAAGGCTCTTCTGGAATGATGGATTCAGGGGTTCTTTCCCTAGAGAGTCTCCTGTGTGCAGAAGCCAGAGGTCTCTTGAGAGCAGTGATTACAGAGTTGGTTTTGAAGAACTCAGCAGTGAATCAGAAGTCTGCAGGCTAGAACTCCAAGGTCACAACCAACACTGGCCTGCTTTAACTTTCTAGAGTCTAAAAAGCGTTCACCACCCACTGAGGTCACTCAGGGTGAAGGAACGTTTATCTTGGATTTCATCCTTGAAAAATGTGTGTTATGCTTTGGAAGAGAAACCAAACTAGGAATTGGTATATAGAGCACACAAAGGCCCACTGGGATTTTTAGGGAGATGCTTAATCGTCCTTTGCAGACTTAAAAAAAAATTAGTCCTTTTTCTAAGATTCAAGGCTTTAAGAGGCCTATGCCCACAGATTTCTAAATATTTTCTTATTGTTTGGGTTTCAGAAGAAAGAAAAGGCATTGATATATATTTACAACCAGTAAGGAGCTGCAAGTATTTGAGGAGGCTGGCCTTGAGCTTTCCCACTCCAGAGATTGCACTAACACTGGCTGAAGCCTGTGCACAGAGAATAGTTTTCTTACAGATTAAGTGGTAAGTGTCTACCCACCCCCAATTATGGCTCAGCAAATTGCTGGGAGTTGAAGAAGGATAAAAAAGTTAAGACCTAATATTTATCTTACAAAGAATCCTTATCTCCCAACAATTACATGTGAAAACCAGACAGTGTATAATAAAACACAAACACCTGAAAAGTAATGGCAGGCATTATCTGGGTGTTTTGGGCTAGAAAAAAGTCACTGCCAAGGCCATATTTTGCAGTAATTGAACACTGTTATTTGTATTATCAATAATATGCCATTATCTACATTTTATTTTGCATATCTAAGGAGAGATACACAACATTTCACTGACAGTATCTTCTTTCCTCTCTTGTTGGTCTGTTAAGATGCTTAGGAAAGTGTTTTTTCTGCACTTCCATTTCTTCTTGTGTAAAGTACATAATTCTGCTTGTCTTTCTCATCCTTCAGAGAAGCAAGAAAGGGGGTAAATAGTGCCTGTAGGATGCTTGGTATTACCTGGAGATTAGTGCTGTGAGTCAGGAAGGGCTACTGCTAGTCTGGGTGCAAGAGAGAGCCAACATAAACACTGTTTCCTTAAAAGGGATCATGATAATCTGTGTTTATGTACTGAATCATTTACTGACTTATTTATAAACAGCAGCCTGTCAGGAATTCAATGTCAGCTTTGGGGCGCCTGGGTGGCTTAGTCGGTTAAGCGTCCGACTTTCGCTTGGGTCATGATCTCGCGGTTCGTGGGTTCGAGCCCCGCGTCAGGCTCTGTGCTGACTGCCAGCTCAGAGCCTGGAGCCTGTTTCAGTCTGTGACTCCCTCTCTCTCTGACTCTCCCCTGCTCACGCTGTCTCTCTCTCTCTTAGAAATAAATAAAACATTTAAAAAAAAATTAAAAAAAAAAAAAAGAATTCAATGTCAGCTTTAATGTCAGAACCCACTGTCAGAACTGCTCTCTAAACATGTCCAAAGCTCAAGTTCTTTGTTAGAAGTAATTGCTGCACATTCTAAGATATCATCCCCGCTCTGACACACTTCCCTTGTGTTGTGCTTACTTTAGCTGTATTCTCAGTGAATAAACCCATACAGCTGAAAGTATCTGATGAAAAAGAATGCTCAAAGCCGAGAGGCTCATTCAGTGTGGATGGGGGCAGTGAAGGGTCACAGGCAGGAGTGGGACTATGATCTCCTTGGCAGCTGAAGGACCAACAGGATACCACAGTGATGACACAGAGATGTCCTGTGGCATACCCCAAGACTAGACCATGATACCAGTCCCATGACCTGAAGTTAAGGTTCTGTGGAAGGCTTTTGGGAAAGACTGTATGTGTTTATAGTAATGGGCAAGAGAAATTTCTCTTCCTGTATCTTTGTCTCTCTCCTTTCATAAATGCCTGCTGAAGGGCATGGAGACGCTCTATGCTAGCCAAAGAGTAATTAAGGTATTAGGGAAAACCTGGCTTTTTTTTTTTTTTTTACACATATGTGTTGTGTGTGTGTGTGTGTGTGTGTGTGTGTACAAAATTCAGCAACTACTCATTAAATACCAGGCATGTGTCAGGTACTGTGGGATACAAGGATGTATACAATATAGCCTTCAGGATAGTAGAGTCTATTACAAGGGAATAGAAAGCATACAAAAGAATCCTCTAGGTTGAAACAAATGACATGATATTAAGGTCCAAAATAAAGCTGAGTACAGGACATTTCATCCAGTTCATATAAAATATATATATAAATATATATATAAAATATATAAAAAATATATATACATAAATATATAAAAAATATATAAAAAATATAAATATATAATATATAAAAATAAATATATAATATATATAATATAAAAATATTTATATTATATATAATATATATAATATATAAATATTTATATTATATATAATATATATAATATATAAATATATGTAAAAAATATATAAAATATATATAAAATAAGGGCCACAAGAGAACACAATAAACACCATGGGGCCAGATACTATTCTAACTCTTTTAAATGTATCAACACTTATAATTCTTACAACAGCTATGGAGTAGGTACTATTAGCATCCCTATTCTAGAGATAAACAAACAAACACAGCCAAGGTACAGAGAGCTTATGAAACTTAGGAAAGATCACTCAGGAAGTACATGGTAGATCTGAGACTTAAATAGTCTTGCAATCTTGTTCCACAGGCTGAGTTCTTTAAAGTACTGCTGTATACTCTCTTCTTAAGAGAAAGCAAGAAAGGCCTACAGAGGTTCCAAGATGGAAGTACTCATTCTCTTGGGGGACAAAGTGATATTTGAAATATGCCTGAAAGAGAACAATCCATGAAGGATGCTCCTGACTCAGAGGAAAGAAGAGGGAAGTTCTAGCGAAGGGGTCATCAGGGGAATAGATAAAATGAAGCAGGAAATGCTTTCTGCCCGTGGACGCCGCCGAGTAAGCATCGATAAAGTCTCCCCTCCCACCGCCGTCATGTCTAAGTCAGAGTCTCCCAAAGAGCCTGAACAGCTGCGGAAGCTTTTCATCGGAGGTTTGAGCTTTGAAACAACCGATGAGAGTCTGAGGAGCCATTTTGAGCAATGGGGAACGCTTACGGACTGTGTGGTAATGAGAGATCCAAACACCAAGCGCTCCAGAGGCTTTGGGTTTGTCACCTATGCCACTGTGGAGGAGGTGGATGCGGCCATGAATGCAAGGCCACACAAGGTGGATGGAAGAGTTGTAGAACCAAAGAGGGCTGTCTCGAGAGAAGATTCTCAAAGACCTGGTGCCCACCTAACTGTGAAAAAGATTTTTGTTGGTGGCATTAAAGAAGACACTGAAGAACATCATCTAAGAGATTATTTTGAACAGTATGGGAAAATTGAAGTGATCGAAATCATGACTGACCGAGGCAGTGGCAAAAAGAGAGGCTTTGCTTTTGTAACATTTGATGACCATGACTCTGTAGACAAGATTGTTATTCAAAAATACCATACTGTGAACGGCCACAACTGTGAAGTAAGGAAGGCTCTGTCTAAACAAGAGATGGCTAGTGCTTCCTCCAGCCAAAGAGGTCGAAGTTGTTCTGGAAACTTCGGTGGTGGTCGTGGAGGTGGTTTTGGTGGGAATGACAACTTTGGTCATGGAGGAAACTTCAGTGGGCGTGGTGGCTTTGGTGGCAGTTGAGGTGGTGGTGGATATGGTGGCAGTGGGGATGGCTATAACGGATTTGGTAATGATGGAAGCAACTTTGGAGGTGGTGGAAGCTATAATGATTTTGGCAATTACAACAATCAGTCTTCAAATTTTGGACCCATGAAAGGAGTAAATTTTGGAGGCAGAAGCTCTGGCCCCTATGGTGGTGGAGGCCAATACTTTGCCAAACCACGAAACCAAGGTGGCTGTGGCGGTTCCAGCAGCAGCAGTAGCTATGGCAGTGGCAGAAGGTTTTAATTACTGCCAGGAAACAAAGCTTACCAGGAGAGGAGAGCCAGAGAAGTGACAGGGAAGCTATAGGTTACAACAGATTTGTGAACTCAGCCAAGCACAGTGGTGGCAGGGCCTAGCTGCTACAAAGAAGACATGTTTTAGACAATACTCATGTGTATGGGCAAAAAACTCGAGGACTGTATTTGTGACTAATTGTATAACAGGTTATTTTAGTTTCTGTTCTGTGGAAAGTGTAAAGCATTCCAACAAAGGGTTTTAATGTAGATTTTTTTTTTTTTTGCACCCATGCTGTTGATTGCTAAATGTAATAGTCTGATCATGACGCTGAATAAATGTGTCTTTTTTAAAAAAAAAAAATGAAGCAGGAAATGCAGAGAGATGAACATGAGCATCCATGGCATACGAGGGTGATAAGGCTAGAAAAGCACTTAGGATCCACATCATGGACCTCCTTGAATGCCAAGGAGATGAGCTTCTTCAGAAGGTAGAAAAGAGTTGGGGGGCTACTGAAGGTATTCAGGCATAAGAATCACTGCACGAGACGTAGGCAGGAAGAACGAATATATGGGAGCAGACAGCAGGATTGCTTGGAATAGGGCAAAACAGGAGGTAAGAGAGAGAAGTTAGCAGGTGAGGACAGGAATCTGGCTAAGAATGTAAGATAAGGACCCGCAAAGGTGATGGCGACTGTATCAGATTTCTGCCTCATAATCATGTTTTTATTGAAAAGGAACTTATGATGTCAAGGAAGTAGTTGGTGAACTTATAAAACTGTAAGCAATTCATGTGTTGTGCCCATCTAAGATGATAATCTTTTGGAATCCTTTCAAAACTTAACTCTGAGCTCAGTCATTATGCTTATGTTCAGAATGCCCATTTTCATAAAATCTTGGACTCATTTATGCTCCAAATGCCAGTCAATGAAACTTCAATATTTTTCTCTGGTTGGATATTCATTTTAATTTGAGGTGGAAATGCCATTGATCACAAAATTTACACTCTCACAGCAATATGAAGTAAATTAAGTGAAAAGGAATGACTTTTTAAAATGAAGGGAAAAAAATCTTCAGAAAGATGTGCAGGATATAAAAATCTGTGAGTTCTGCTTTGCAATATAATTAGGTGTACGATTTGCACCTAAAGTCTTTGGTTGATGGTTAAGGTTGTCCAGACAGACAGAATATGCCTAAATCACCAGCTCACTATAGGAAACCCATCATGAGAAGACTTTGGACTTCCTGATCAGAGGTGCTTGGCAGGCAATTAGGTAGTGGTTCCAAATCTGGAGACAAAGAACATCCTGTGTTTCACAGAGGGGATAAAGAGGCCCACACTTGGGTTAGACCATAGCCAGTGCACACCCTTCTTCTACTGTTGCCTTATTGTAGCCTTTGCCTGTAAGGAGGTTGTCCTTGGAGCACAAACCATTTGATTCCTAGGAGTCCTTTCCACAAGGAACATGGTAATTAATGTGTAATTAACACAAGTGGGGAGATTTGATCCTGCCAGCCCAGAGGCCCCATAACAAGGGGTGCTTGGGGGAATTGTTAAGTGTGGAGAAGGATGGGTAACCAGGGAGCTATGGAGGGTGCTTCCATTTAATTAATTCATATGCAAGGTACTGTTCAAGGTATGATGTTAAAGGTATCATTTTAGGTCCAGTGGTTATACAACTCTGAATAAGAATAGCTGTTCATAATCCAGATGGGGAGATAAGAGAAATATGCAAATAACTATACTGCAAAGCAGCATTTGATATATTCCTTAAAAGTGGTATCAAATAGCATGATCTCCCTCAAAGATGATCATGGAAAAGGGAAGCACTGCTTCAGGCCACCCTACAGAATGCAGGGTGAGATGGAAGAAGGACTGTTTTGGAAGATGGGATGACATGAGCAAAGTCCCAGGGGAGGGAAAGCACAGTGTTCCTGAGGGGTAAGTAGTGTAGACTTATAATCTGGGATGAGGGATGTTGGATTTCAGTGGCCTGGGGTAGGTTTGAAGTTTGAAATTTGGGTTGTTTAGAGCAGAGTGATATTTTGGGTTCTTAAAATTGTCATTGCCAGAGGAAGATGGATACAAGAAGGGAGAGATGAGTAGGGGGAGAAGGGGAGAGGAAGGAGAGTGCTACTCAGTGGTTACTAAAATAGCCTCAGAATAAAGTCCAGGTGGCCTGCAGAGGTGTGGCGGCATCTATTTATGTTAGGTCGGTTCTGTCTGGAATTTGCTCTGAGGGGGTTGTAATTCTTTTCTCCTCCATGGGGGTTTTTCTCTGAATCTGAGAATTTAGAAAAGTGCACATAGGAAATGTAGGAATTACAATTGTGTAATGACAGGCCATCTCATGTTGAACACTAGCTTCTAGTGTAAAGTTACTTCCTGAGTGAGACTATGAGATCGCTGATGTTAGGACAACATGTTACTCATGTCTTTCCTCCCCAGGGTGCAGAGCAAAGAATTAAACACTTGCGATACAGTGACAGTGAACACAGTGAGGTATAAGACACCAGGGTCTGTCGCATCTCAGTGAGATGCTTGGATGAGAAAGGTGGCCATGTGTCCAAGCATGTGCCCTGTATAAGGTGCGCACTGGTAGACATATCCACTGACAGGAGTAACTTTATCCCATCAGTCCTGGGTTGGAGGGGAGCTAACCCTTGATAAGGAGAAGCTTGAAGGATAGTACTCTTCCTTGTGTGGGCAAGTCAGACTCTATGTGATAGATCACAGATAAAGGATAATTGGTATTCTTGCTTATCACAAAGACAGAAAATCAACGTGTGCCAAATGACTTGGCAGGAATTTCTTCAACATATCTGCCATACCCAGAGGTTGTATTGCAACAAGGCCCAACGTGACTTTACAAAGAAAATGGGAAAAATCGTACGACTCCTCTGGGAGAAAGTGAAGAGCAGAGTTCTTTGTTTGTGTGTGTGGAGGAGAGACCAATGTGAGATGGATTATGCACCATTAGTAAAACATTCTCCTTTTTTTAAGTTTTTAATTTTAATTCCCGTATGGTTGGAATACAGTGTTATATTAATTTCAGGCGCACAATACAGTGATTCAACAATTCTATACATAGAAAGACATTCTTTAACTGAGTCTTTCTCACTTCCTTGCAGAAAGTAGCAATAAGTCACATTATCTGCTGTGGAAAGGCTTTGAAAAATACTGGCTGGGAGAACCCAAACGTAACTAAAAAGCCACCCCTTTTCCAACCCCTCATATTAGGGGCTTATTGGGGAACAGATGAACATGTCGGAGGCTTCTAAAACAGGAGGGTTAAAGAGTTTTTGGCCTGGCACCACTGGCAGGTGGATGACCTTAGTTAAAAACAGCACTAACCCTCCCTTTGTGTCACTTCGCAGGATTTACATCTCATATTAGATATTTGCTCTGTAATTTAGTTATAAAATCCAAATTATGGTTTCATGACACCAGAATTACCAGTGGGACAGCAATGGCTTAAACTCCATTAGGTGCACAGACTTCCCTTCCTTTATTCTATAATGTGGACCCTGGCATGTACTTCAAGTGATGAGAACATCTTTACCTAGAACTCAGTTAAAGGCACCTACTATTGATCAGGAGTTTTTACTGGTCACGTGAGGAATTTAAAAGAAGCATAAAAAGTGGGCCTTGTCTTAAAGCTCAACATAATTAATTAATTCATGCAGCCCATTTGACTCTTTGAGTTCTGTGCCTGGTACCAGCATATACACTCAGACACCATGAAGTGGATCTATCATGGACAAAATTCCACGGGAGCACAGAGGCAGAACAAGTCTTTGGCTCTAGCCGATTTAGAGAAGCTTCCGCACAGAGCTGATGTCCGAGTTTAGTCTTAGGGATGAAGAGGAGATTGTCAGAGGACAAGAGAGTGATGTGCAAAGGTGTTTTAAGGAG
Organism: Hyaena hyaena; assembly: GCF_003009895.1. Classification (NCBI taxonomy): domain Eukaryota; kingdom Metazoa; phylum Chordata; class Mammalia; order Carnivora; family Hyaenidae; genus Hyaena; species Hyaena hyaena. The sequence continues at coordinate 765,241 of NW_024080715.1, read as the reverse complement.
AAGAGATAGTTCGCTTGAAGGCAGAATTTTGGAGCATAAGAAGATATGGTTGAAGGGAAAGCTTTACTGTCAATGCATTCACCAGGTAAATAAATATCTCAAGATACTAATGACAACATAATACACAATTTGTAAAAGGAGACAGGTTCCTAAATTCAATAAACTAATTGTTAGTCTACAATTATTTTATCTTTTTTTCTCCCTTCATATTAATTTGGCTTTACTTAACCTCTAAAGATAAGCACATTAGAGAGATGAAGAAGCACTCTAGTAGAGAAGCTGAAAAAGACATTTTTTAAAAAATATACTTTTTTTTAACTTGTTTATGCAAATTCAATCAGTCATTTATTCAAGTACCAAATCTCGAATAAGGCAGAGAAAAAAATAGTAGCTTGAATAGCGTAAAGCATGGACAAGATCACTGACTGATGACAGAAAAAGTACTGAAATTCTTACTTGTCTCCAGGCCTGGATTAACTCTTTGGAGACTCTGGGACACCCTGCCAGAGATAGCTGGTGTGGCTGGAACAGAAAGAGAAGAAAACCATTAGTCATCCCTGTAAAAATGGTCTGATGTGACTCTTACAATTTCACTTTCAAGTGACAAAATGTGACCTAGCTCAACCTCACAATGATCCTCTCCCTTGTTTTCTTTTTCTTTTTAAAATTAAAATTGTACCTACCCTCTAAAAAGAACTCATAAATATAAGAGCACATGGAAACCCAGTGTTAGTCACCTCTGGTCTCACGGCTAGACATGGTCAGTGACAATGGAAAATTGCCTTCCTATAACATCTGAGTCCAAGCTTGAGCCCTGCTTGTGAAAATGCAGAGGACATAAATTCTCTTTTCAAAACAGCGTTAAAAACAGTTCAGTCCAAGTTTATTCTTGGAAATGAACATGTGAGCAATCTTGGGACAGGGGAAGGGACGAAGGGAACTGAAAAGTTGTATAGGAGGGACACATAACTTTGTGACATGTGATGGGCAATGAATCATCTATTCTAAGAGCGGTTATAGTTGTATGGATGCCACTATTAGGTTGTATTAAAAACAGGAAAAATGGAAAATGATCAATGCAGTTGTCATTGAACTGCTGAAGCAGGTTGTTTTGCTACAAAACTATGCAGCTGTTATCTGAGCTTGGTGGACAAGGGGATTTATCTAGGATTTTGCACCTCCTTTGAGGAGCAATGTAGTCCAGGCTCACAGTAAACTCTGGGCATCACCTGAAAGCAGGGAAGTTGCTCATGCATTTGGTCCTCAATAGAAGTCTGCAGAAACAACGCTAAGAAATCTCTCTCTGATTATGAACAAAGGGCAAGGAGTAAAACACAGATGCATTGGGCAGTGAGCTGACCCACTCCTGTCTCCCTGAATTTCAGAGTCAGGCAGGTCCTGTCCACCAGCCCCTTGTCCACTCATCAATGTGCTTTTTCACTAGCTCCTCCCACTGAGCCACCAGGAGGAAGCAGCTGTCGGGTGTGGTGTTCATAATATAGAACCCAACAGATGAAGTGAGGATCCTCTCACTAAGCCCTGCAGAATTCTAACCTTTGTAAAATTTTTTTTTTTAGTCTGGGCATATCAGTGAGAGCATTTTTTCCAAGTGAAGTTAGGCTTTGGGGGGTTTGGTGAGTTAATACTGTAAATTCTGTACAACTATGACTTCTCAGCTATGATTTCTTTCTATTCTCTCTCTAAATGTTAATATTAGAAGCTCATTTGCTGCCAAATGCAATAAAGAATTATGACAGAAAACAAAGAGGATACACATTTGCCTAGAATAGATAATGCATTGCACATTGATTTTAATGTGCCCAGAAGGAAAATAGCATTTCATGAAAATCCCCTTAAGTCTACTTGACTAGTTGCCTTGATATCCTGTCTTTATTATTACCATTATCTAGAACATGCACCCCTCCAACTCCTTGCTACAAATCCGACAACGTTTTCTTTTATGACCCCTTGCCTTGAGTCGGGCACTAAAATATTATTTTCAGTTGGTTTGGCAAGTTTACATAATTTCTAACTGTAAATGACTTGTTTCACTGATAACTGTATACACCTTAAGAAATTTGTGATAGCTCAAAGAAGAGTAAAATTAAATCAATCATAGGACAGCATACAATCCTACGTGCTGTTTTGGTCAAAATTATCCAGCAAGTGTGTCTCAATTTTCAGCTTAAAACTGGGAACACTAATGGACACCAGTTTCCAGGCACAGATCAGCAGTAAAGCTGACAAATTTCTCCAGAATGATGACTGAGATGGAATGTGGGGGTCAATTATGAGGCCCCAAGGGAGCATGCAGAGCCAAACCTCAGGCCCGGAAATGCCTGGGGAGCCCTAGCTACCCCTGACTCGTCACAAACCAGGATTTTGCTTTCTTTGCAGACAGACATCTGGTGCTTTCCTCTTGATAGTATCAGCATTTGGTAACATTTTCATAAGCAAATGTGCTCCTCAGCTAACAGTCTCCACAGTATGTGATGAATCGAGACATAAAAGGAACAAATGGAGTCCTCAAGGAGAGGCTGCAGATTTGCACCAGGCTCCAAAGGGTGCTGGTTCCAAAAGTAAAATGCAATGAATAAAACTGCCTTTTTAGCAAACAGAGGTGTCATGCTAAGTTGCTAATTTTAATTAGTGTCAAAGCTATCCTTAATGTCTATAAGTGCTGAGCAGTGAGGGAAAAACGAACTCAGGGTGACAATAAGCAGATAATGAACACTCCAATATATTTATACAGGGGCTTTTAAATGCTGCTGTTCTAAAGTAGTTAGCTGCAGCCCCTGGCCTCAGTGAGCCCGCAGTCTTCTGGAATTTGTAAAGGAAGGAATGGCTGAGCAGTGGGACGGCCCTTAGCAAGTCTGGACAAGCTTCCTGGGGAAGGAACTCTCTGAGATGGGTGCTGACCTTGAGATGAACAGGCAATGGAGAGAAAGGGAAAGGCCCTGGGGCCGGGGGAACCACTGCACAAAAGTGAGACACAGCCTGTGTAGCTAAAGAGCTCCGATCTGCCTGTTGGGAGTGGGTGGAGCAAAGCTGAGCTGCGGTGTGTTGAGTTGGGGGAGAAGTCAGGGTGCACTGGGGATGGTCATTCCAAACAACTTAATTTTGATCCTGCAAATACTGGAGAACTCCTGCTTTGCAGTATCCTGAGAAGGCCTCCTTGGGGTGGGCCTGCCCAAGAACAGGACCCCAAGACTAGATCTGGCTGCAATCTCATCTTTCCTACTTATGTGCAACCTTGTACTCAACTTGCTAACTATGGCAAATATCTGCACCTGGTTCCTCCATCTATAAAATGGGGGCAGTGATAGTGTCTATGCATGCAAGGTTTAAATCAGTTAGTGCATGCAATATACTAAATATATACTATAAAAGCTTAGTAAATGTTAGATATTCTTATTATAGTTATTATTTTTTTCAGTTATTATTGCTAGCCATTACCCTGAAAGCAAGAGCACATCTTTTCCCACGGGGAACATGACAGTGTTTATTACTAGGCTGTGTGAGCTTAGGGCTTTGCACTTACGAGGACGGGATGTTGCCCTAAGCCCAGTGAGACCCTCCACTATTTACATCCTCCTGTGCAGGCTGAATGTAGGCAGTGGGACCCTGGGAAGGTAATTTTGGTCAAAGATTCAGGCTAGGACTAAATGCAGTCAATTCTAGTTCTTGTTAGTTAGTGAATTCTCTATTGTATCAGGAAGAGAGCTAGAGGGGAATGTTCTGGGAGTGTCATCGTTTACCAGTTGTGCTGCAATGGCATTTAGAACCAGCTCTGACGAGATGGTGCACACACAGGTCAATAAACAAAGGAACTGCACGAGGCAGCCATTTTACACACGACAAGAGGTAATGTAAAGGGTCTCACAAGGAATCTGCCACAAAATAAGCATTGATGAACATTAGCAATTGTTACCACTACGAGTTGAAGATTATGTTAATGGTGATGTAACTGTTATGAAATCGTTTTCTCAAGACTGCCTCTGACTGTGATCATTGCTTTGCAATACATACATCTATCAAATCATTACACTGTACACCTTAAACTTACACAAGGTTTTATGTCAATCTATCTCAATGCAACTGGAAAAAAAACTTCCTCTGAGAGGTTTTGCTTTCTGTTAGTTAGTTGTTAGGTTAGTTGTTCTCCACCTGATAGCCCTGCTTTTATACCACTGCTGTCACTGCTTATTTGCCTGTGCCCTGTGACACACAGTGAGCTTCCCAAGGTGGGTATTTCACCTTTGTAACCTCTGTTAGGAGGACAGGGCATGACACCTAGTAGAATCCTGATGCCTGCTAAATAAATGAGGCAAATGAAGATGACTTATAAATGCTCTAAACTTTGGCTCTGAGGCTAAAAGGGAATCAAATAAAAATAATTTATTTCCAGCAAATTGTGTCTCTCTTTGGAAATCTCAAGTTTGCCTGAATACTTTCCCTGTCTTTTTGAGGTCTGTTTATCCTTGACCATATAGCAGAAATCTTCTCTCCTTGGGTTTCAAGATCTGTGGCTCTTTCCAGACACACCTGTTGCCTTTCGGCCCTTCTTTTTCTTTAAACTATGATCAACCTCACTACAAAGTATTCAGTTTTAAGTCCTTATCTCCCTTCAATCTGCCCTTGCAGTAAGGTTCAAGGTCAAGCTTCATGTCTGGTCACACTGATGCCACACCCCAAACTGTCCTGCTGTGTGTGAAGGGGCTGACTGATGACAAAGTTAAAAAATGTGAGGTGCTTACATTGCACATTTCTTATGTGCTTAAAATGTACCAGGCACTATGCTAAGCGCATTTTATGGATTTTCCATTTTACCTTTACAGCAGCCCTCTGAAGTATTATTATGAGTTACATTTTATGGATGAGGGGTCAGAGGCTCAGACCAACTTAACTTGTCTTAGGCTACCCAGCAATTACTTGGAAGAATCCAAATTTGAACTGGAGCCGGATTCTGACTCCACCCCCACTCTACTGTTTCCCAAACTTGTCTGACCATCAAGATCCACTGTGGCATTTGTTAAACATATGGATTCCTAGGTCCTGTCTCAGATCTATAGAATCTGAATCTCCAGGGCCCTGGTCAATCTGTGTTTTGGCAAGGTCCCCAGGATCTGTATGTTTATCTTCTATGGCCCATTCCCCAGCCAGGTGATCATTATGACAAGATGTATTTGCTCTGGTCGGAGTCACTTTGCCCTCTTTGGGGCGCCACTGTGAGGACACAGCTGATGCTCATGAGGGTACACTTGCTGGAGAACAGGATGGTTTGTCTGAATACTGCAGACATTCTGGAAAGGGGCCAGGTTGCTAAGGCTTTGGTCAGAAATATCCTTCAGGGGTCAATTCATGAGAGACCAGGTAAGACTCGTGACAGTGACGTTACACAGCAGGTCCTGAGCCGCACTGTCTTCTTGGTCATGGCTACCCCTGGCCACAGCAAATCCTGGGCCTGACTGCAGGGGTGATTCTAAGCTGGAACTTCCTTTCCTTTGTGGCTCACTGGATTAACTGAATCCCCATCCACAGTATCTCCTGAACTAAAGTATATTATCTCGTACACATTATGACTCTTGGCAGCTCTAAAGAAGCCTGTGTAATCTGAACAGGAAATCTTGGACCTTTGGAACAGACAAGATTACCTCCCCAGAGCTCAATAAGGGAGTGTGTTTCTCTTATACTCGAACAGTAAATCACAGAGCACATTATGTGAGATAATCTAAACAACAAACAAAAAGAACCATGAAATGATGCAGATGGTTTCAGGTACTTTTTAATGCCAAAAAAGCTGCTTTACAAACAACATATAACAATTCGGAAGAGACACTAGTATAAGGAAAAGCAGCACGTGCTGAAATAAATCTGTAGTGGCCATATTTTGGTATAAATGTATTTTGAGAGTAGCTGGGTCTCAAAGTAAGAATCAATGTGCAGCGGGAGATTAGAGACCTCCTTTTCACACAGGCCAGCCCCTTGCTTAGTGGGCCAAATGGGGGAAGTTTTCTAATAACTTTAAGTTTCACATATTCCTTGCCTGTCTGGCAGTGATCTCCTTGGTGAATTTTTTTTTTTTTTTTTTTTAAACATCCTCCTGACACAAGCTTATGCATGTACTGAGGACATCTGCTTGCAATTATAGACAGATACTGGGGCCTGGTGTTTCAAATGAAACCCTTTGGGTGAGAAAGCCACTTAAAGGTGGAGTGGCTGAAGGAGAACACATTGGTGGTGGGTTTTTTTGTTGTTGTTATTTTTAAGGAGCAATTAATATGAATTCTGGGTCTCAGCTGGCTTGCATATCTTCCTTCGACAAAGCTTCCCAACAATTTCTCTGGCTTTCCCTTCCAGCTGCTACAAGAACAGTTAAACACCCTGCCCAGCTAGCCAGCCGCTCCTAGGGCTGCTTTTCATTATGGAGACAGCAGGGGTGTCAACACCAGGCAATGGGCAGGAGGCCAGCTCCCTGTGCCACGTGATAGCCGGGGCCCAGAGCATTTACAGCCAATGCTAAGAAGAGCAACCAGAATCACAGGTTGGCACTTGGCCAAGATCAATAGTAGGTAGGCCAGTTGGGGACAGAGGGCTGAGAACAGAAAGATAGGCAAAGAGAGTATTAAAAGGTCAGACTGTGGTGTAGAGAGAAGGGCAGAAGTGTCTCTTCCCTTATAATGTTGTTTTAGAGGTTTTTAATACCTGTGAATCTACTCATTAAAGCAGGAGGGTCAGACTGATTTAATAAAGTCCAAAGCTCAGATGGTGACTCATAGATGGTGTGTTGGGCCTGGCACCTCTTCCCAGGTTTGTATTCAGTGGCACCACGTCATCAACTAGAAATCAGCCAGACTGGGAATATTTACACAATAAAAGTTGGCAAATGCTACAAATCAAGGCTTTCTGCCATCTAATCCTATGGAAATTCCATCCACCTTTCAAGATCAGTTTGAGTGTATTCTCTTCCATGACGTGTTTTATTTTCTCCCACTTGGACTCCATCTCTCTATCCTTTGTGTTTTTATAACACTTAAAAAATTACCTGGACCATGGTACTTACTATTTCCTGTCTACTGTCTTAGTTATCTGATGTGCCCAATGAGTGATAAATTCCTTGACACTTGAAGGCAAGAACCATGTCTCATTCTCCTTTGGATTCACCATAACATTAGCATAGTTCGTTAAATATAGTGAGTGTCCCATACATATTCATAAGATTACTGAATACCTCACCATGAACTCTTCCAACAAGGAAAGTTGGGAGGCCTCACAACTTTACTTATATTATTACTTTGAATTTATCAGACATTCCATGGCCTCTGGAGTCTGAATTTGCATAAAAGAAGATTCTCAAACACATTATTCGGTCCTATGACAAATGTCCAGGGACCATGAATGCTCAAACCTGAGGCAAAGTCGGCATATTTTACCCTATCTTCATGGTGTCTAGCCCCTTAATAGTGTTCAGTGAGGGAAAGAAATAATGAAAATAAGATTGTTTAATTTTCTCACTTCCCTTCCTGTCACCTGGGTAGTTCATTTGCCTGGCTTTGCTTATAGCAGTGAGCCAGTCTTTTGAAATCATGGTGTACAGTACCTGGTGTCCATTTACAAGGCTGAGACTGGTAGCAGTGACTCTTATGTCCTGGGAATTTGTTGTTTTGGCAAATTTATGGATCTTATTTAGTCCAGGCACCATTTCAGAAGCACAGCGTGTTTAAGGTGTCCTAAGAAAGCATATGCTTTGCCAGAGTATTTAAGATGTGTTTTCCCCTCTCTGGGCAAAGGTATCTTTTATAAACAGGTCAGTCTGGCCCCTACCACTCTGTCTCTTGTTTCCAAGCTCTACTCATCAATTTCCATATAATGTTTCTTGAACAAAATCCCGTTACCTCAGGAGGTAGGTAGTTGAGAACTAGAGAAAGTGATCTCCAGTCAGAATTGCTGTGTGTGAGCACTTAATGGCATGCCAGGTGCGATCCTACATACTGGGGACACGATGGTGAGGAAAACAGATGGAACCCTGCCTTTCCGGGCCCATGTTCTAGTGTGTGCTGGGGAAGACAGCAGACAGACAAACAGGTAGTGCCAGGGAGCAGGGCAAGGTAGCAAGATGTGGCGAGAGGGCTCTCACAGATTTGAAAAACAGGGTGGAGCAATTTGGGCTCTGAGGTGGGTTTGGGGGATAGTGAGGAGGCCCCTGTGGCAGAAAGAGGGAAGGAGGGGAGAAGAATTTGAGGTTGCAGAGGTGCCAGGAGTCAGAGCTCATACAGTCTTGCAGGCCAGAGTGAGGACTTGTGTGTGAACTGCTCACCATGTCAATTTCAATGATGAGAACCCCAATGAGTTGGAGCTGCTATTGCTGTCAGACCTGCCTCATTATGGTGTGTCTGTCCCACTGGAATCCCTTACTGTGATTGGGGGACTGGGAGGTATTGGCATTGGGTTCTGAGACTATTTGGTATATGGCTTCAATTTAAAGTAATTTAATTACTTTTATCCCACTGTACTTGATCTGGGTTATAGACACAAACCAGGGGTGTTTTTTGTTTGTTTGCTTGTTTTTTGTTTTTGGCTCATGACATATTTATTGAGCAACTGTTATGTGCAAGGCACTTTGGTAGGCATTGGGATATGGTGGTGAACAGAGTAACGTGGGCCTCAAAGTTCCTTTCTCTCTATTCCCCTACTCAAGTCTTTACCCTCAGACCAATACATCTGCTTGCCATCTAGCACATTCCTGATTCTAAATCTTTGCTCACCTTATATCATTCTTCTAGCTTTCTTCAGAATGGGGAGAAGATCAGAGGTAATTCCCATTTTTAGAGTGAGGATAATACTTCAGGAAATTAAATAATGCACATAAACTACTTAACAGAATGTCTGGCACATAGTAAGTATTAGTAATTTTTTATATACTAGTATTGTAATGTATTATTACAATTAACTCTCAGTGAATGACATTTATTATTTTTGCTACTTATTTGATAGTTACTTGTGTCCTATACTGTATCTTGCACTATTTAGTTTGCATGTATTTATAGTCTTGCCCCCTCAATGAGATTGCAAGTCCTTTGAAAGTAGAAACCACATGTTATCCTTTTTAACCCTGCACACAACAGGCCCTCAATAAATATCTATAGTAGGATCCCTCTCTGGCCTTTTATTCTCACAATGCCTCTTTTGATGTGTACCTGATTATAGGCATGTTAGTTAACAAGGAGTCTTTGGGGTAGGTCACATACATCGTATAGATCTATTTGCCGCATTTAGATACAAAACAAAACAAAACAAAACAAAACAGAAAACTTTGACACACCCTTACTCAGATACTGATTCAAAATATTTAAATTCATCTTCTGAAGGCCAGTTTTGGAAAGAAGTTGTTAGAACTCTGCTCTGTGGCTAACATGGGGCCAGTTCCAAGAATTATTTTGCAGTGGAAAATAGAAGCTCTACCAAGCAGTGAATGGAGATGGATAAGGTGACAATCCATCACAGGCATGTACCTTGGCAGCAAGGTACCTGATGCTTGCTTTTCTGCACTTTGTCCTTTTCCTTATGCCTTCTGTAGTTCTTGGCTCTAGTGAGAAGCAACCTTTATGGGTGCTGAAGCTTACCTCTAAATCTAACTTCAGTTAGAGTTTCCAAAATGGACAATTTAAAATTTGAGTCAAAACAGTCAATAAAATCACATAACATCCATTTAAAGTGGAAAATTATACTGGGTGTAAAAAAAATTTTTTATGACTTTTTCTGGAAGGAATATGTTTAAACTGAAAAGTAGGTATGTTTCTTTGTAGCTATAGGGCCAGCAAAGCCTTACAGTGTAGAATCTAAGTTTTGTTTCCTTGCTTGAATTATGTTTAATGTGATGATGATGATATGACAGAAGGAAAAATCAAAAGCCTTATTGATAATCCACATGTGGCCCCTGCTCTGGCCATAGACGCCTTGCACAGTGAGTCTTTGTGGCGGTCTGAAGGGGCACCCTGCCCATAGGCTTTCTGGCGGGACAGGGACACTGTATGGCTTTAAGTGTTCCCTGATCGAATGTGGGAAAAGAAGCAGCTAGCCAAATTCTGAACAGAGTTTTTATTGTGCTGTGGCCAGGAGGTGAGGGGGAGGGAAAAGGATAGGAGTCCCACACAACTTGTGCCTTGCTCTACTTTCTGGTAGATGTAAGTTAAAGGGACTGAAAGGGACACCTTTGGGTAGATGGGGCAAAGGAAGATCAGAGACCTCACAGAGTTCAAGTTTAGGATCTGTAGCAAATGCAACAAGTATATGTATATTTATATTGTTTAATTTACATCTATATCTAGTTTGCATTTACATTTAATTTACATTTATGTTTAATAAACATCCCAGCAGGAGCTGGTGCAATTGGAAAAGCAACCAAAACAACATATGAGCACTGAGAGCCAATATGAGTCTTATCAGCTCTGTGCCCTAAATTGCAACAACTCAATTGCCTAACTTCTTTGTAACGGAAAGAGTATGTAGGGAAAAGGAATCTATAGGAGCCAGAAATGGTGGGGCAATCAATATCCTTTCAAATGAAGACCCCAACAGGACATTTCCCAACAGGACATTTCCCTTTCTAAAGAATAAGATCAGGGGCACCCGCCCAGGTAGTTCAGATGGTGAGGTGTCCAACTCTTGATTTTGGTTCAGGTCATGATCTTGTAGTCTGTGAGCTCGAGCCTGGCATCAGGCTCCATGCTGGATGTACAGAACTTTCTTGGGATTCTCTCTCTCTCCCTCTGTCTCTGCCCTTCCCCAATTCCCCTCAAAACAAATAAATAAACAAACAAAAAAAAGAATAACACCAAAAATTATAGAAAGTCCTCTGGAAATTATACTCTATTTTTGGGTTCCTAGGAGTTGTCATCCTAGAATCTTCTTTTATTCTTGCATCTTTTAAGCCCTGCCTAAATGACTGACTTCACTTCTAGTTTCTTCTCTTTTGAATTCACATCAGCTGCACTTCTGACCCTTCCCTTCCACTAAACCTGTTCTCATCAAATCCAAAGGTCTCTTAGTCCTTAGATTACTCAACTTTTCAGATGCATTTGATTTAGCGGTTCCACTGCATTTTAAAGACATGTTCTTTTGCCTAGTTTTATGATGCCAAATTGGCTTGTTTTCCTTTTTATCTCACTGGCTGCTCTTTCTTGATCCCCTTTCTTGGCTTCTCTCTCTCTGTGTGACCCCTAAATATTATAGTGATATTGACTCAACTGTAATGGTTTCTATCTTCTGCCTGAGCTCTCCACTCTACTCCAGACTCTACTCAGCCTCCTTTGACATCTTCATTAGATATTCAATAGGTATCTCAATCAAAACACAGAACTCTTGAGTAATCCCTAACAAAACCTGTTCCTTTTCAACTCTTCATTATCTCTGTAAACTATTTTACCATCAACCTGATACTTAAGCTAAAAACCTGTAAGTCATTTTTATTTCTTCATTTTCCCTAACTCCTACCTCCTGACTCAACCCATCAACAAGTTATGCCAATTCCATTACAATTCAGTTCTCTCCATTTCCTTTGCTATTTTTTATAGTTCAAGCTCCCAACATCTCTTGCTTGGACTATCAGCTTCCCACCTAGTCTTCCCACCTCTCCTTTGTTAACTTTTCAATTAACCACTAAAACATTTCACAGGGTTACCTTTTATTTATTTATTTATTTAATTTTTACTTTTACTTTTTTAAACACACACACACACACACACACACACACACACACACACACACACACACACACACCCCAAGTGGGCAGGGGAGAGGGAGAGAATCTTAAGTGGGCTTAAGATTAAGCCTGATGTGGGGCTCAATCCCAAGGCCCTGGAATCATGATTTGCACAAATATCAAGAGTTGGATGCTCAATCAATGAGACACATGGGTGCCCCCACTGGGTGACCTTTTAAACCATAAATCAGATCATGCTACTTCACTGTCTAAAATTCTTCAATGGTTTGGTGTGTATACAGAGTAAAGTCCAAACTCTATGTAATGGCAACTAAGATCCCTTATGTAGTGAACATGGCTGGCTGCCTACCCAGACTGCCTTTCTCCTTTTTCTTTCCTAACAGAATCTTAATATATTCAGGTAGCCCTTCTTCTCCAAGCAGCTCATGTGCCTCAAGGGAAGCTGACCCAGCCCCTGCTCTATAAGCAGGTATAATTGGATGGAGGGTCATTCCCATCCTCTTCTTAAGTCAAGAAAGAGGATGTGGCCTAATGGGAATCTTACTAAGGGGACTAGAGAAAAATTAATGGGAAAAAATGTTACAGTATGCCATAATCTCCTTGCTTTATTTATTTCAACCCAAGTCCAAAGATGAAGCCAATACACATAAGACAGCAAAGACAAGAAAACTCTTGGAAAAGACATTTGGATTTAGTCAATCTACCTCTGGTTTTCTAATTATAAGAATGAGCTTTCTTGTTCTTTAAATCAGTTTGAATTATGCTTCCTGTCACTTGCTCCTGATCCTGACTGATACATTCCAAGAGTAGCTCCTGCTTTCCACTTTTACTTCTTATATCATTGTCTTCTTATCATTACACTCCAGCTCTGAAACTTGCTCAACTAATTCAGTCCCAGCTCTTGCTGTTCCTTGTACCTAAATGACCTGTGTGTGATTGACTTAGGTCTCAAATGGTATCTTCCCAGGGATGCTTTCTCTGACCAAATAATCTAAAGAGGCATCCCCAGTCATTTGTGGGACACTATGTTTTATTTTCTTCATAGACCTTACTTATCTTTGTGTTATTTTATTTATTTAGTTGTATTCTTGATTGTTTTCCCTTTTTTCCCCATGAGAATATAAGGCCCGAAAAAGCAAGAATCTACTTTCCTGGCATGAAGTAAGCATCCTATAAATATTTGTTGAATGGATAAATACATGAATGAAGCCCTTGGCCCTGTAATAATGGGAACTTTATCTACTTCCTGCTTGTTACTTTATCTGCAACAAAATTAAAAGCTGTGGGCTATGTGTTCTACAGATGCACCTGTAAATATTTTCCTGGAAACCTGAGGACAGTTCCTTAAAATTAGCAACAGATAAGTGGTTGCTAATTTGCTTAGCTGAGCATAAAGCATAAAGCGCTGTAAGGCAGGAAGAAGCTTTGAATGCAAATAGTTGGTCATCTAAGGAGTAGCTACTATCTTTTCCCTATCTCCAGCATCGGTATCATCACTGTTTTCTTAGACTCTTAGACTTAAATTTTGGACTTGTCTACAATTCTTCCTTTTCTTGCTAGTTGTTAGAATATACTGTTGGCTTTTTCTTTCCTTTATGGATTTCCTAGGCTCTTCCTTTCCTCTCCTTCCCACTTAACACTTCCCTAATAAGGCCTCATTTCTTCACTTATGCCTTACTCCAAAGCCTTGAATTATTTCTGCCTGGATCAAGGATTCCAGTCTATTCTTTGTATGCTTGCTGGATTAATCTTCCTAAAATACCATTGCATTCTGCTATGTCTCTGGTTATGAACTCAACTGGCACCCTAAGTCCAAGTTCTTCAGTCCAGCATTTAAAGCATTTCCTTAGGGGCACCTGGGTGGCTCAGTTGGTTAAGCATCTGACTTATGGCTCAGGGCAGGATCTCACAGTTCACGGGTTCGAGCCCTGTGTCAGGCTCTGTGCTCTCAGTGAGGAGTCTGCTTGGGATTCTTTGTCACCCTTTCTCTTTGCCCCTGTCCCATGGGCATGTGCGCTCTCTGAAAATAAATAAACTTAAAAATATATTTTAAAAAATAAAGCATTTCTTTAGAAGGCTCTGCTCTACTCCTCTAACTTCTTTCTCACAGCTTGTTAATGCAAACACATGCCTCAGACAAGATAGTGTCCTTACGATCATCAGCCTGTGTTCTCTCTTCTATCTTCTTAACTTTTTTCTCTTTATCTTCTTCTGCTGAATATTTCCGTCTTTCCCTTCCAAAGCAAAACTCCAACTCCCTACAGAACACCCGTCCTTTATAAAACCCCTCATAATTGGCTTCATTCCAACAACTGTTGACATTTCATCCTTCCCCTTGAACTGGCCACTGAAGTTCTCCATCAGTAATTTTTCTTGAAAAGATTGCTGAGGAGGAAAATGGAATGCAAACTATTTGTATACAGTTACTATCATTAGGATGACCTCTCCAAACAGGAAAATGTGACCCAAGTGTATGCTATAAATGAGTAGCATAACAGTGTTAGAGGACACAGAGACTTCCAAAAAAGTTCTTGAAGCGACACTGGAATGTGAACTATTGGGAACACTTATTTCCAATAATTAGAATCTATTCAAAGCTTCTAAGAAGTAATTTACATTGTTTTCCCTCCTTGGACCCCTTTTTGCTGTAGAGTGACACAAATCAGTATATTTTATAAGTAGGGCAATTTATAGCCACATAATTTTCCTTAATTAAAACCAACTAAGTGTATTTTTTTTTAAATGTCTACTTCTAAAGTGTAGTTTTAGTAGGTAACTTCCTGTTTCTTCAGCATAACCACAATATATACTTATTATTCAGTACCAGTGGTATGAAGGTAAATGAAATGATATGTCATAAGCCCATATTTCTGAAAATTCTTCTCTAAACCCATTTCTTGATAATCACAGATACTGAGATGACAAACTGATGATGTATAATCATTTCAGTCAAGGCATTGCCTAAATGTCTAGCTCTTTGCTAGGTTCTGTGGGCTAAGGAAAAGTGGTTGAAGACATGATCCCTCGGCTTAGAAATTACAGTCTAGTTGGGAAGCAAAACTAACAGAGCAGATGCTACCAGAGGCTCCTCAGGCCTACAGTGTTTAGAACTCATTGATGAACAAGGACTTTGAGAAAAAGGAGAGAGAACAATCAGGAGCAACTAGATAATTTTTAATGTAAGTAATGTGACTAAAATTGATTTTGAAAGCTTGTAGAATGGAGGATGCAGATAGATGGGCAGATGAGGGAAATAACATGACTTAGGGAGATGATAAAAGGGCAAGGCTGGCTTGCAGTTGCATTGCTGGGGACATGCATTGCATGGCCATGGTGAGAGGGGGCGTGCGTGGGAGGAGATGGAGGAAAAGTAGGATATTCAGCATGGAGCCAGATGGCCTCAAAACACAGACTTGAAGCATCTGGCAATGGGGGAGCCACGAAGATTCTTGAACTAGAGTGTGGTAGACATAAGGTCTGTTTTAAGAAGTGGCGGTCTTCAGCTGCATGCCTGAGGAATTGAGGAATCTAAGGGACTCTTGCAATGGCCCAGGAATAACCTCTGGAAGGACTAAGGTCATATCCATTATTCTCTATTGTTCCTACTTGTTCAAAAACCCTTGACAAAATAAGGCTTTCCACATGACTTAACTTTTATGTGAAAGTTTCCTTTTCCACATCTCCTGCCAAGTCTCCTAAGAGCTACCCCTATCTTCCCTCCTTCAGTGGACGATGACTTCCTCTTCAGTGCTCCTCTCACCCTCATGACCATTAAGTGCTAAAACACATAAGTGATCCTAAATTTGTGTTTGTTAAACATCAAACCTGGCAGGGTCCAAAATTTAACAAAAATGTTAATTTCTTGTTGAGAAGTAAAAGTAAAATATTATAAATTTCTATCAAATGTTCCCCATCTCCCTGTAATATAGGATATGTCAAATTCTCCCTTTTCCTTGAGTTGGGGCTCCTGCAATGCCACATTGGGAAGGTTCTAAAAAATTTCAGGTACTTCTGCTTAGTGGAATAATCTCATTCTGATATTAAAGTCTCTACCTATTCATTTTAAGATAGAGCTTCTCTGACAGAAGAGGGAGTGAAAGGCCCAGGTCTGCCCTCTAGACATATTTATTTGCTTCCTCTCTTCAGAAGCTTGTGGGAAAAGCCTAAAAAGTTAAAAAATAAAACAAAATACCTGATTCACATTATAATATTTCAGAGGTTATCTGTACAAATACCTGATAATTTATGAAGTACTCATGACAGCAGAATAAATCACTGTTTCTACTTACTCATTAAATCGACCCATGATATCTGATAACTACCTACCATGTGACTGGTATGACTGATAGCCCTGAGGATATACGTCTGAAATATCCCTGCCCTCCTGAAGCTTATATTCTATGGCTACCCTGTCAACAGTATCAACCTGGTTAAAAATGCTCAAGATAATATCTGTCTTGTGACTTCTTGAAAACAATCTAATTTCTTTAATGAGCAAAGAAATGAGATCGTGATGATGAAGAAAGTAGAGAATGAATTTGGAAAATAACTAAAATCTTAATTAAACCTCCTTTACTTATCGAACTCAGTATTCAACCAACATAGCCAGACGTTGTATATAAAAATGGTTTCTGGAGAATATGCAATGTACTAACCTAAGTAAATGTCCAGAGTGACAGCTGGACATGTACTGGATGCATATTTCTAACAAAGGTTCAAGTCTACATGGTGGGTTATTTATGGCTCTTCTACTCATCTCCCAGTTAACAGCAATGTATCAGTGTATGTGCCCCAAAATATTCTTATTTTCTCTTTACCATTTTTTGTTGTGGAGGTTAAAAATTCTTCGGGACACAGCCTTATGAACTGGCCAGGTATAGAGTTCATGTGAAGCAGGTATGAATTTTCTGCAAAGTCATCATAGCGCAAAGACGGCCACATTATTGTATTTCCTAAAACTGACTTGAGTATGACTCTGACATCCCCAACTCTTATCAAGTTGGTAGGATAGTCATTTCAATTCCCTCCCCTGAGTCAAGGAAGGCCTTTGGAAATCTTACTCAGAGATAAACATTTACAAAAACAAAATACATTGTCTTTCTCTTTCTTCTCCTCAGGTCCCAACTCTCCTTAACTCCAAAGACGCTCACCTCTCTCCCCAATATTTATAAACAAACCTAGGAAGAAAACTCCTGTTCTAGACCTGTCAATCCCCAGAAGCCAAGAGAATGTGAAGACTTAGCTGTCTTTTGGAATAGGAGCTGGAACAAAACACAAATTTATGCATCAATAAATGCCTCTGTCACATTTGAAATGTTAAGTGGCCAATGCTCCCCTTTCATTCTTATGAAATGACTCAGGAGTGTTGAAAGGCAGCAATTTTGAGTCATTGTTTCTTTGGAATTATAACCTAGAATAGAGTAGCAACTTGTGTTCATGCAAACCCCTTCTCTATGTCTTAGAGAGCTTGTTACTCTAGGTCGTGTGCTCTTTGGACCAGCAGCATCAGCATCATGTGGGCTTGTGAGAAGGGCAGAATCACAGGCCCCACCTCAGCCTTCAAAATAAGAATCTAGATTTTAACAAGTTCCCCAGGTGATCCATATGCACCTGAAAGTTTTAGAAGCCATCTTTAAGTGGTTTTTCCTCCCGTTTTTTTTTTCTTTTCCATTTCTCAAACACTAGGCATAATCTTTGCATTTCTTAGGGACCTTTCCCCCCAATCTTCCAAATGGATAATGAAAATTAAGCTTTTGAAAGAAGCTTCCTTCTGTTCTGCAACCCTTGGATGAAAACTGTGTCAGAACATCTGGGATTAGGTAATCGATGGATTTCCAATGGAAAGTCCATTCTAGTTTTCTTCTGGAGGGAACAAGGCATCATTACACTCTGGTTCTATTCACGCTGCTAATTTTACTAAATTGTGTATGGAGGGACTTCTGAGCTGGGATCTCTAAACTGTAATTTGAGAAACGAAAGATCAGCATTTGGAACGAAAGATCCAGGTTCCAAACACAGCTTACTGATTACTACAGATGGCAAGAAAAATGCCCTTTGAGCCAGGGTACAAGTAGTTTTCAAAAGTCATTGGACTTGCAAAAATTCTGTTTGGCCTATAAAATTTATACTTGGCTCAACCATTTACACTGTGTAATGCTGGCTTATTTTCCAACCAGATATCCCCTTCTCTGAATGTCTCAAACTTTAATATGCCAAGAATCAAGAATAGTTGCCTTTTACAAATACCCAGTTTGTCCCTACTCCCCACCCCCAGTGGAGATTAGACAAGGAATACAGATTAGGTTACCATTTATATTTTTATCATTTCCACATTTCATGACATTTAGGTACCTCAGTCACTCACTCATTTCCATTTTTGTCCACTTTCAAGTAGCTGTTTGTAAGGCAATTTTTGTCTTCGAGACAATGTCAAAATCAAATACCTGAAATAATTTACATGTGATACTTCCTGACTTGAAAATGATACTCTCCAAATTACATAGCTTCCTATAGTGGTAGCTGGTAGAAAATGCCACCAAGAAATACTTGGTTCGCTCATTTCTTAAATGTATGTATCAAGTGGCAATTATCTGCCCAATTAGTTATCAAACACAGAACAAACACTATGAGGCAAGGGCCATAGAAAGCAAATAGTGTAAGACAAATCCCCACACTCAAGTAGATTACAGCCTCTCTGGAAAAGCTTCACCTGTCTCACACAGTGAGACAACACCAGGGATGAACCAGAATTAACAAAGCATTACTAGAGGTCCTTCCAAAAACGTTGCCTGATGAGTTACTAACTAGGTCAGTGGTGTGGTCTGAAAGTTGGAACAGCCTGGGAAACCTACATGGATAAAATAGGACTTGAAGCAGAGCCTGGGGGATGGCTAAGGCAGGAGTTACAGGAAAAGAAATTTCAAGAGGGCCCAGTCATAGATAATGTTATGCACTTATTTTGACTTTGAAACAGCTTTATCTGAAATAACTACAAAAGAAAATAATTTCTCCTCTAGAAAAGCAATTTGGAAATAAATCCCTGAATTTTGTAAGGAAATAAGGCTTGATTTGCAGAAGGTTCTATCTGGATCTCAGTCATACAGAGAGTAGAGGAGACTTAGGGGGCCGCACTGCATGCTGGGTAGGCTGAGGATTTCACACCAGGAGCCATTACAGACAACAATGTTTGTGAGGCTTAGGCCCCTGAGATCAGATGGCAATCTCCCCTGCAAGGTGCAGCTCTCCCTCTGAGAGTGAGTGCAGTTCTAATCTAAACCAGGAAGGATAAACAGTTTTCTAAATCTTCATTCAGACAAATATCTTGAGCTAAAATTACATTAAACAGCCAAAAGTTTTAGGATATTAAAAATATAAAACAAGTAATAAAAACAACACATCAGAAAAATACCTGAGCAACAGTTACACAACCTCAGAGATGCTCTGGTCCAGAACCCAGAACCTAGTGGTTAGCAAATATATCCTCAGTATGGTCTTTCCATTCTTCCCGTTATTATTCCTCATCACTTAATACTGTCTGATGGAACCACCATCTGACACTGCACTGTGAAGGCAAAGTCATTACAAATTCTTGGCCTCTATCCAAGGAATGCTTAAAAAGTTGTTAACAATCGAAGTGCCAGAAAATAACTTTATCTTTATCTATGGGGCTGTGACTTGTGAAGGAACCAAAGAACAGTCAAGAGTTGTGATGAGTTGCCAGTACGAATCCTCCATGTGGGGCAAATCACCTATCACTGTGAAAATTATTAATATGATAAAATTAAATGGCTTTCTTAGCAGGCTCAATGGCAAAACATTTCCAAGAAATGTTATGCCTGTAACTTTAGGTCAAATCAATGACACAGCTCATCTTCCCACTTAAGTAAGATGTCCACTTTTTTGAGTCTCTGTAAATCATACTGATATGGAAAGGCCAAACTGCTGTTTTTCCTCCAAAAAAATTTTTTTTACAATGAAACCAGAGTCATTCATTCATCATGGAGGCAGAAGGGCTAATTCTGTGTGCTTCTGTTACAGGCTTTCTTTTTGGAAATTAAATACCTAAATTTGATGATTTTTCAGTCAGCCTACTCTAAGTGAAGCATTTAGATGCTGTTTCACAAATAGCCATATTAAAACCAATAGACTAAGAACCAATAGGCTTATTGTCACTATTTGTGAACTTTAGTAAAGACATTCATGTTTTCATTGCATGTTTTACCATATCTGTTGCCTCCTTTACCATTCTTATCTCTAGTTTCCTCTAGCTTTTTGGTTCTTCATCATTCAGGATAATAATTTCTCATGACCCCTATGTACAAAATTTCCTTCTCCAAAAAAACCATCAAAACAACTAAAAAATGACTTATTTGTTGTATTTCATGCATCACCTTCCTAGATTAGAGATTGAGTGTTTTCAAAATTTTTAATTCGCAATAGACAGAAATGAAGACATTATGTGGCTTCACTCTGCACAGTGCCCTGGGCACATAGATATTTAATATGGAACAATAATGTTATTTAACAACCACCTTCCATGGGCCAAACACCAATAAGCACGCTCTCATTCAGTTTGTGAGAAAAATCTCACGACACTATTGTACAGGTACCCTTATAACCATCATTTTAAAGACATGACTCGCGAGGCACAGAGAAGGTGAGTAACTCACCCCAAGTCACAAGGTGCTAAGTAATGGAACTGAGATTTTAAGCCAGGCAGAGGCTCTAGAGCTCACATGCATAAACCCTACAGTCTAGTTGATATTTCTTTGAGTGTTTCTATATATGGAACCTTTCATTTGGGCCATCATTGGAATCCAGCAGCAACAAACAACATGTAAATGAAAGCAACAAATAAAACAAATCACCCACGGCTACAGTCTGAGTGGACCTAATTGCTAAATGGGTCACAATTTTATGGACAAAATAATTGGGCCCCAGAGTGGTTAAGGGACTGATCAAAACCAGAGAACTAATTAGTTGAACTGAAAATATAATCTAGGTCTGCAGCTTTGTCTGGAAGGTACCTTCTACAGTGCCAATGGCTCCTCTGCCTTTCTTCTTTTCTTCCCTGCCTCCTGATCTATCATTCCTCTGCCATTTTATTCCTCTATTCCAGGCAAGGCTCAGGGCATGAAGATGTTCAAAATCATAAAGACGGAGTATGAGTTACAAATTAAATAATGGTGCAGAATTAATAAGCTTATTACTTTATATATTCCTTTTGATGGCTTTATCTCTACTGAAATGCTATCACTTAAGAGGTTTTTCTATGATAACATTTTCATAAGAAGTAAGAAATGTAGAGACATATTCAAATATACATCTATATTGGACTAACTGGTTAAATGAGCTTTTTTTTTCACTCTTCTGATATAGCCTTAATCTGGGCAATGCGAACTGCAAGTGTGTGAGGGGAGCACAGAGGTTGAGAGGATGAGAGAGAGTGGTATAATAGGGACAGGAATTAACTTCAAAAAGAAAAAAAGGAATGAATTTCAAAGTTGTTAAAAAGATACCAGCCACAAATACCTCTTGCCCAGTAGATGAGCAAAATGGTAACCTGGGTAGAATTTCTAGTACTTGCTATAGAATGGAGACTTAAAATGTAAGGTCAAATTTTATAATATTCAAAAAATCTAGCAGATGTTAAGAGGCATGTTAGTGTTTAGAGGCGAAAAAAAAAAAGTTAATTTGCCGTTGATTCATTGCAAATGAATGATGTCCTAAACACTTATTTCTGGGAACTCTTTAGGTTACAAAAACCAGTACAGGGGCACCTGGGTGGCTCAGTCGGTTAGGTGTCCGACTTCGGCTCAGGTCATGATCTCACGGTTCGTGGGTTTGAGCCCCGCGTCAGGCTCTGTGCTGACAGCTAGCTCGGAGCCTGGAGCCTGTTTCTGATTCTGTGTCTCCCTCTCTCTCTGACCCTCCCCTGCTTGCATTGTCTCCCTCTCTCTCTCTCTCTCTCTCTCTCTCTCTCTCTCTCTCAGAAATAAATAAAAAAACATTAAAAAACATAGAAAAAAAACCAGTACAGAAGTTGGGCAAGTAACATTCTTATTTACTCGTTCTGTTAAAATACTGTGTATGGTCTCTTTAGTTCTAGATGTAGGCTGGCGTAAATCTTTTCAATCTTTCTGCTGTAAGCAACTTTTGAGGAAGTAAAGTTAGGTATAACACCACTGAATTTAGGGTGAAGAACATTCCCATACTGGAGCGTCAAAGCACTGCAATGTGCAAATTGCAGTTTTGTCTTAATGAAACTCTGCCTGTGGTGGGGTTTCCTGTAGGAATGGAAATGACATCAGTAAAAACAGTCCTCTTTGAGGAGAAAGGTCTATTTTAAATAAAAGTGCTTCTGTGAATAAACTTTGAAGTGAAGATCTGAGATTGTAGCCTATCAAAAATACCTCATATTCCTTCTCTCTGTTTGTACCCCCTTGTTTCTGAGAAGATAAGGAAAAAGACAACAAAAAGAACAGCTATAAAGATCTGTATCTATATTGCTATGCACTGAGCTATAAGTCAGGAGACTACTCATGTGTAAGGTGAGGTTGTGTTTGAACACACGTGGTAATTTGATACCGTAAAGCAACCTTTTATTTTTTAAAAAATTTTTAAATGTTTTATTTATTTCTAGGAGAGAGAGAGAGAGACAGCGTGAGCAGGGGAGGGTCAGAGAGAGAGGGAGTCACAGACTGAAACAGGCTCCAGGCTCTGAGCTGGCAGTCAGCACAGAGCCTGACGCGGGGCTCGAACCCACGAACCGCGAGATCATGACCTAAGCGAAAGTCGGACGCTTAACCGACTAAGCCACCCAGGCGCCCCCGTAAAGCAACCTTTTAAATTCTAGCTGCCAGTGGTAACTACCTACTGAAGAGCTGTTTCAAAATAGTAGCTTATTTACTACTTGGCCAGGTGTTCTTCCTAAACTTTAGTATCTGTAATAATGGATTTTCAAATAAATGATAAGCTTACAATATTCTATCTTGAAGGGAACCCACAGTGCATTCCCTCAATAGAAATGATCTCATCTGCTACAGATCTGCCTCTGGTTGAAGTTCAGAACTCTCTGGCTATGTGAATGGTATTTTCCAACTATGGTATGAAGTCTCTGTTTTCTTCTACAATTCTGATAAATGTCAGAAAGGGAAAGCTTGCAGAGAGTGGGACATTGTTCATTTATTCAACAAGCATTTGCTGGATGCAGCCAGAGGGTGCTATCCTAAATACCATGCTAGATACAGAGACAGAGATAAATCAGACATGATTTATAAAAACTTCAAACAGCTTATAGTCTGATAGGAAATATGAAACACACAAAAATATACTATAACCTACATTTTATGTATATATATATATACATATATATGTATATATATATGTATATATATATATATATAATGCATGCCGCATGTACATAACATGGGGCCCAAATGGTTGAGAACCTGATGAAGGGAAGACCTTATGAATGCCATGGTGGTATCTTGCAGTGGTAAAATAGAGCCCCCCTCAATTCTGTCAAGCATCCTGTTCTTTGACTTCTGATGCTCTCACATGATTTGTAGACATGTATTTGTCTACTGACCTATTCAGTGTCTATTGCTTCTTCACTAGATTCAAAGCTCCAAAAGGACATAAACTACATTTGTTTTATTCCTTCACATATACCTAGTTTTAAGTATAGGGTTCAGCCTATGGGAGGGGGACAGTAAACATATGTTATGAATGAATTCTAGCTGAAAAGAAGAGTATAAACAAAGAGATAGCAGTGGATAAACAAGAATCACTTAGGAAATGGCAAATATTTCAAACGCCTGAAATACAATAAGTGGTGACTAGGGTTGGAAGGTAGGCTGGGACTAGACTGGGACACTGAACTCCAAGCTAAGTAAATTTGGACTTTATTATTTGGATGCTATAGACATATTTTTCCAACCATAAATTTAGATACATTGTGTACTCATGGGCTATCTGAAAAAGTAGTGTTTCATAAAACCTGGGGTATTAGATCACACAAGTCAAGTCAAGGAGAAAGAACAAAAACCTCTTTGATAGAAGGAATGAGATGATAGCTGGGATATGAAAAATGAATCCAACAGTGAATCATAAAGGATCCTCATTTCTTAATCTGAAAAATAAGGCATCTCCAAATTTTGCCTGCATAACCCATTGCTCCCTAAAGGTTTTGGGGCATCTCTGAAAACGCATCTCTCAGATCTCCTACTGCAAAAGCATCACTGGCCTATGCCTTCAGTTGCCGTATTCTGAAATCCATCCAGCCAATGACTTAGCATTGCAAGGACATCAGGTCCATTCCTGGGAGTTGGGGGTGGGGGTGGGTTCCTCTGTCATGTGATTTTGACTTGAAGACTTCCCATTGGCTGCCCAAACTTTCCTAACATAGTACTGCAATCTAAGATCTTTCCTCTCTTCCCCTTTCCTTTCCTTTTTTAAATGTTTATTTATTTTTGAGAGAGAGGTGGGGGGCGAGTGAGCAAACAGGAAGGGCAGAGAAAGAGGGAGACAAAGAATCCAAAGCAGGCTCCAGGTTCTGAGCTGTCAGCACAGAGCCCGATGCAGGGCTCAAACTCATGAACTGCAAGATCATGACCTGAATGGAAGTTGGACGCTTAACTGACTGAGCCACCCCAAGTGCCCCTGCCTCTTTCCTATCTTTTCTTCCTTCTTTCCTTCCTTCCCTTGTTTCATTCCTTCCTTCATTTCTTTTCTTCTTCACAGGGATTGGCCCTGAATTGTAGTCTGATTGCTTCCCCAGTCTCAAGTTTCTTCCCCAGTTTTCTTCATAGGCATTTCCTCTGAAATAAATCTCTTGTACCTCTAATCTCCTAGTAAATCTCTTGCAGCATCTCAGAAAACCCAGACTAGTATAGCAGCCAAACCTTGCATTCCCAGAATCTCCAGGGCTTGAAAAAAAATAAATTATTTCAACTGGTCAGCCAGTAGCAAGCTACTATAGATGCCCCAAAACACGATACCATGAGCTTATGTGAGCCACTTAGCTTTGCTTCTTCTCCTAAGAATGAAGTGCATGCACTGGGCAAAATGGCTGGCAAGGTTTGAAATTTAAAACAAATCTCAAGGGGTTAGAGGGGTTCAGATTCAGGTTAGATACACTGCCAATGGTATGCTTGCCAAGGAGCACCCAGAGGCTGGAAGAACATGGCTAATCTCAGCATCTAGGACCTTCTCTACTTTTCATTCCCCGCCCCCCCCCCCCCAAACATGCTATCCTCACATTTCCTCCATACTCATGTGATTTCTGTCTGGTCTTCTTCCTTTAGAAATTCCTTTTCCCGTCTTTGACACTTGAATAAAAAAAGAAGAGTAACTCCTGTCACCCACTTTTAAAATTTTGCTTCCTACCATTCAAGGGCATCCTGAGAGCCTTGGCTGTCAAGAACCTTTCATGATTCCTGATTTACTATTTAAAGTCATGTTCATATTTTAGTGGCAGCCACTAAGGCTACTTCATCTTCCAAGGTTTTTCTTAGTTACTGGACCATTACCTCTCCCTCTGGAGCACGGTACCAAATGAGAGAAAACATAGTTATTAAGGTTGAAAAAGAGGTTGAAATTTCACATGATACCTGAAAAAGATTAATCTTGCAGAAGCAAAAGATGACTGTGCTCACAAGAATTACCAGAAATGAATCTGGCCAACTTTGTGCCTTCCTACCTTCCTTCTAACTAATTTATTTCCTTCTTTGAACCTGTGACCTAGAACTAGTGTCTATGAAATCAGTCAGGACACTGTCCTCTACCTTAGTTCTTCTAAGAAGTTCCTGTGGGCAGACACCACTGGTTGGTTATCTAAAGTCCTCTACACATGTGCCCTGAAATGGGATTAGCCTAAACTAGTTCAGGCATCACATTTACCTTCACCAGATGCTGGCCCTTCTGACATCCTTTGTAACCAGAGGTAGCAGGAGAGAGTTCTGACTAAAGAAATTTAAGTGGAAGTTGGCTGAAGACTTCTGGAAAGATTTCAGGATGCCTTACAAAATGGACAGGTACAGGTATGGGCGAAGAGCTTGCTGACAAGCTTTCTCTTGATCTTCAGACCTTGATTATGTGTGTGATGTCTGGAGTTACAGCTATCATCCATTCAGCATGCAGAGACAGTCATGAAGCCCGGAACCCGACAGAGGGGTAGAGCAGAAAGCCAGGCAAAGCCAGAGATCTTGATCAGATCTCAGCAGCTTAAGCTGCCCAAGCAAATCTGAGATCACTTACTTCTACTTTCAGTACGCAGTAAATGTCCATATAGCTTGAGCCACTGTTAGTGGGGCATTTTGTTACTTGTGCCAAAAATAATTTTAAGCCCTCTCCCTGCTTCTCTCTGTTTCTGGAAGAGACTGTGTTCCAGTGACCGCTCTTGTCATAGGCTCTTCTCCCACTGCTCCAGTTAAACTCTTCGCCTATGCCATCTCTCTCCTCCCTGGACCAAAACTGATAAAATAGATTTGTATATGCACTGAGCTTTTTTTTTTTTGGTTCCACAATCCTGATTGAGAGTTTTCAAAAGCTATAAAAAGTAGAGTAAGATGAGGTTCTAAGCATACAGATTTTAGTGGAAACAAACCAACCCTTTGTTTTCTATACTAGATAGTAGAAAGGAAGACAGAATTGGAATTTTAACAAGAGATATAAGAACAAAATGCCAAAAATGTAGTTCAAAGCCCTATTTCATCATAATGTCATCTTCTTTACATAGTATAACTTATCTTGGAAACTTATCTTTTTGGTTAGTTTAACTTGAGGGTTCAAAAATGAGAACTGAATGTTTTTCACTTTCAGTACTATACTATTAACCAGTGGCTTTCAATCTTCTTTGACAGCAGTCCACAAAAAGCAATATATTTTACATTTGACCCATAGGTACATCACTTAGTCTTTGTGTGTCACTAAACAATATTTAACATTATGATGAATAGTATAATCTACCATGTTAAAGAATAGAAGATGTGTCTCAACTCTTCTGTTCTATGCTACCTCATTAAAAATACTAATTGAGGCTTACTAAATATATTTCATGGCAGTCTGATGGTTGCTACTTGGAGTGCAAAAGCCATTGCTGAATATGAAGCTTTTTAGTGAAAAAGAATCTTTTCAGTGAAGGTTTAGTGAAAAGAATCTGAATCCATGATGTAAAAGTTGTGGCAGAGAGTTAGGCAGAGAGGGTAACAAAAATACTAACTGAAATTTGTCCTGTTAATAGTTATTTCTTTTCTACAAATCAAAACCACACTGAGATACCACCTCACGCCAGTCAGAGTGGCTAAAATGAGCAAATCAGAGAACTCTAGATGCTGGCAAGAATGTGGAGAAAGGGGCACCCTCCTACACTGTTGGTGGGAATGTAAACTGGCACAGCTTTTCCTCTTGTAGTTCTCTCCTTTGTTTAAGGTCAAAATATCAGATGTTAAAACTTAACTGATTTTCTACAAATCAAAACCACACTGAATACCACCTCACGCCAGTCAGAGTGGCTAAAATGAGCAAATCAGAGAACTCTAGATGCTGGCGAGGATGTGGAGAAACGGGCGCCCTCCTACACTGTTGGTGGGAATGTAA
>NW_024080715.1:623938-737805 GCF_003009895.1 Hyaena hyaena | reverse complement strand
GGCATGAAGGAGGGCACTTTGGGGATGAGCACTGAGTGTTATGTAGAAACTAATTTGACAATAAACTATTTGTAAAAAAAAAATAAAAAGATATTAAGGACAAAAAAAAAAAAAAAGAAGATGTGGTTTATCTATACCATGGAATACTACATGGCAATGAGAAAGAATAAAATCTGGCCATGTGTAGCAACGTGGATGGACCTTGAGGGTGTTGTGCTGAGCGAAATAAGTCAGGCAGAGAAGGACAAATATCACATGTTTGCACGTATAGGAGGATTAGGAGGAACTTGACGGAGGAACAAGGGGGAGAAGAAGGGCGGAAATGGTGGGGGAAAGGGAGAGAGGCAAACTATGAGAGACTCTTGAATGCTGACAAAAACTGAGGACTGATGGATGTGGGGGGGAGGGGGGATGGGCATGGAGGAGGACATTTGTGGGGATGAACACTGGGTGTTATGTGGAAACTAATTTGACAATAAACTATTTGTAAAAAAAAAAATAAAAATAGTTATTTCTTTTCACATTTAGTAATATAATTTAATAGCTACAATAACCCTGGAAGATAGATAAGGCTGCCATTTAAATTCCTAGATGGGAAAACCAGGGGATCACAGAAATTAAATGATTTGCTCGCATCCACGCTGCCAGACAGTGCAGAAATTTCCATCTTTGATGCCTCTTTCAACTCTTCTAGGGTACCAGTAGGTAATCAGAATCAGTCCAAATTGTATTTGAGAAAGTCAATAATCTCAGTTGTAAGGCCAGAAAAAAATACCTGTTTCTTTTACTTTGCCAGGAAATCTTGAAAGTACCTTCAGGTGTTGGATGTTTTCAACACTCAGAATTCTTAGAAGAAGCTAGTAGTAAGTTTTCACTAACATCAAACCTCTGCTATTCCCACCTTTATAAATGCTCAGTGCCTCTACCATCGTTGTTACACAGGAATGAGTCTCTTCCTTTTGTCTCTCCAAATCCCACCCCCTTCCTGACACTCAAACTAAGCTCCTTCTCTTCCCTGCAGTCTTCCTGACCAACCCACCCCCCACCCCCGTCTATCTCATCCCCTTTCAGTTTTCTGAATTCTACCTCATTTATAAACTATCACAACATTTAGCAATTGATTCTGGTGCCTCATTATTTTGCTTTTATCTTATACCTGTCAGTCTTTTCTTCCCGATTAGACTGTAAGCTGTCTCAGAGTTAGGAGAACAACGCCTTTTATGGCTGTACCTTTAGCACAATATAGAACGCCTAGTTAGTGTGTTTAAGAAATCAGTTAACTATTGGGGCGCCTGGGTGGCTTAGTCGGTTAAGCGTCCGACTTTCGCTTAGGTCATGATCTCGCGGTTTGTGGGTTCGAGCCCCGCGTCGGGCTCTGTGCTGACTGCCAGCTCAGAGCCTGGAGCCTCTTTCAGTCTGTGACTCCCTCTCTCTCTGACCCTCCCCTGCTCACGCTGTCTCTCTCTCTCTCCTAGAAATAAATAAAACATTAAAAAAAATTAAAAAAAAAAGAAATCAGTTAACTATTAAAAAATGACAGACTTATTTTTATACTGTTTACTTCCCTATTTCTTTTTATGGCTTTCAAATTTTCAGACAAGAGAGAGAATTTTGAGCTATAAACCTATTATAAACCACCTTTGAAACACAGTAAGTCTTCATTAAATATTGAGGAGATGAATAAAAAGCTGAATGAGAGGCAGGAAAGATAAGAGCCAGCACAACTGAAATAGAAACAGGTTCTTTAGTATTTGACATCTAAGCGCAATTCCCTTACATACATTTAATGTAGTATGAAATTATAATAAATCAGATTAGATTTTAGCAATTAATGGCATTAATCCTGTCAGGGATGGGAGGGGAGAGGAGAGTAGTAGTAGGAAAATTCCATTTGCATTAATGCTTTACTGAGATTTTAGAAAATAACAAACCTATGATGTATTTGGGACTGTAATTTCTTATTTACGAATGCTGCTTTAGAACCATGTAGAAAATTGTATCTATTACTGGGTCAGGTTCCCCCAAACCCCCCTTGCAATGAAGTCAGATTTTGTTTCAAATGCTGTGGTAGTAATCTTCATGAATAGATTAAAATGAAATAAATAAAAGTAAAAAGTTGCACCAGCAATTATACAAACCACAGTTGAAGACATCTTATTACTCATTATGTGGTAAACACAGTAGAGTTATAGGTTTGGGGGAAAGAAAAGGGAAGACATCAAAAGATAGAAGATTCTGATCATTTCCAAAAAACATTCTTTTCTGAAGTTAGAATAAGATCTAAGAGTTGATTCGGATTTCTGGACACAGAGTGTTAACAGTTTGCTGATCTAATATGATGTGAAAATGAAAACTTTTCTGCAGTGACTAAATTAAGTCAGTAAATGGGGTAGAGAGTATCATGGCATTATACCGCTCTCTTGAGGGCCAGAACTTGATTCAGAATCAATCTGAAGAATTTAG
The DNA here is from genome assembly GCF_003009895.1 of Hyaena hyaena. Taxonomy (NCBI): domain Eukaryota; kingdom Metazoa; phylum Chordata; class Mammalia; order Carnivora; family Hyaenidae; genus Hyaena; species Hyaena hyaena. Next base: position 735,342 of record NW_024080715.1, on the reverse strand, counting down.
GCAGAGTCTTGGGTAACCGTAGGACAGGGTCACACTCTGTGCCTAGAGGCAGAATTGATATTCATCTGTTCTCACTGACTGTGATGGCCACTGTGGTTTGCTCCCACACCCCTTCAATGAAGGACTTGTTACTCCAGATGCTGGAAGTCCCCTAAGCGAATAGCCTTCAGGTTCTCAACCCCTTTGAAGGATTGCCTCAGCGGTAGAGGGCTGCCACAACTAAGGGCAAGATCCTGGCAACCCTCAGTGAGTGATGTATCCTGGGGCAGAATGATCCAGCCATCTTAGTCCCATCAAAACAATTATGAAGGGCCATTCTGGCTCCAGAGTTCCTCATGGAGTTACTTGAGGTTGTCAACTGGCCTGTTTCATAGCTTGACTTCCCCTCTACCCACTTCTCCCTTTCTGTCTCTTCCACAGGTATCGATTGATTAAGCAGTGTCCTTAATAAACCTCCTGTATGCCAATCTCCATTTCAGAGTCTTCTTCTTGGAGAATTTAAAATACTTCCATGCTACTTGGCAAAAAGCGATCAGTCCCAGCCCCTTAAGACCCCACTCCCCAAAGTGCCTCCTCAGTCCCTTCCCTGGGACTTTATGGATGTCTCCATGATCCACTAACTAAAAGGATAATGCCCAGCCTCACGAAGTTATGTTCTAGGACTCTGTCTTGGTGCTTAGTCCCAGTGTCTTCTGCCTGTATTTGACTACTTCTGTGATATCCGTTATTCAATCTTTTAAATATGACCTTGGCCTGTTGAAACCAGTGGTTAGCAAATATGTCTGAAGCCACCATGAAGGGGAACGGTGGAACAGTGGAGAATGTTCCATCTAAAAGGGGCAAACACTACTTAGATCCAGCCAGTTGTCTTAAGAATTCTGGACTAGGCTTGTTTAATCAGTCAAAGAAAAGCCAGAAATAAGAATTCGTTTTTGTTAAATCATTCAAATTTTAAGTGATACCAATCAATTTGACGGTATAAAAATGCCACTGCGGTAAAACAAAACATGCCCATGAGCTAGATATGGCCTACAGACATACGTTTATGAGCTCTGTGATTCAAGATCTCCCTAGTTCACATGGCACTAGGAAGCTAATTCCAGTAGGATTTTTCTCCCTGATCTGGCATCCATGGAAATGTGGAAACACCTGCAATTTATGCAAGTGAGACCAGTCTAGGATTAAGGAACTTACCCTAAAATTCACCTCAGATGGCCTTGACTTTCTTTCTTTTATTTGTTAAATTCTTTTTTAATGTTTACTTATTTTTGAGAGAGAGAGAAAGAGAGAGAGCCAGCGGGGGAGGGACAGTGAGAGAGGGAGACACAGAATCTGAAGCAGGCTCCAAGCTTTGAGCACAGTCTGATGCACGGGGCTTGAACTCACGAACCACGAGATCATGACCTGCCCTGAAGTCATATGCTTAACTGACTGAGCCACCTAGGTGTCCCGTATTTTTTAAGCAATCGCTACATCCAATGTGGGGCTTGAACTTACAACCCCAACCAAGAGTCAGATGCTTTATGACTGAGACAGCCAGTGCTCTGGTCATGACTTCCAATGAGGTATGTGACACTGAGCAAATTTCCCTAAAGATATTGATATCATACAGGATAGCTTTGTCCAGTGCCCCTGGAAGTGGTCATATAGAGACTCAATAACTCAAATTTACACTTTTTGAACTACAAAATTGAATGACCCAGAGTTTTGAAATTATGCCACATAATCTGATTGTAAATGAAGTAGTGCTCTCTTGAGAAGCTCCTGTCTACAGATACATTTCATAGTTTACATTCATAGCTGCACACTCAATTGACATATCTATTTTCTTAAGTTTTTCCTTTTAAGATGATCTCAAGTAATTTTCCTCTATTTTTTTAAAGGTTTTAAGAGGCTTTGGCTATTTGTATTTTTCCAAATTCTCAATACAGATTTATAGAAATATACTTCCTGAAAGTGACAGGACACAAAGTTCTTTTTTTTTTTTTTTTAAATTTTTTTAATGTTTTATTTATTTCTAGGGGAGAGAGAGAGAGAGAGAGACATCGTGAGCAGCGAAGGGTCAGAGAGAGAGGGAGTCACAGACTCTGAAACAGGCTCCAGGCTCTGAGCTGGCAGTCAGCACAGAGCCCGACGCGGGGCTCGAACCCACGAACCGCAAGATCATGACCTAAGCGAAAGTCGGACGCTTAACTGACTAAGCCACCCAGGCGCCCCGTCAGGACACAAAGTTCTATAGCTACAGGCAGAAGATGAGTTTGACAAGTTCAAAATGCAAGCATAAAGAGTTCTGGGGGTTCACAGCCATTTATGTGCATCAGATTATCTCTAAAACTGAAGATCAGTGGACAGTTACTTAAATGATAAAGATAAAGTGTCCTGATTAAAGGTATATTGCTTTTCTAATGTATCTCTTGGAAAGGAGTGGAATAACTTGAAATATGAAGACTACTGTTTTGGCATTGAGCAAACATTGCCTATAAGAACAAGTTGGGACCAACCTTTAAAAGGCTCCAGTGTTGAAATAGCAGGCAAGAAGAAAGCCTCAAGCAGTACCTAGCAGCCCATGCACTGACTTGGGAAATTTCACCATAATCCCTGGGTGATGGAGTGGTGCCCAAGCATTTAAAAAAAACTCTTACAAAAACAAACTTGATTCTTTCAGTCCCTGCATATTCTAACATTGTTCTGTTATTGAAAGGAAAAAAACTGGAAACTCCTTACCATGGCATAAAATGCCCTTGACAACCTGGCTCCGAATCTCATCTTCCACTTTTTAAAAAAAATGTTTTATTTATTTTTGAGAGAGAGATAGAGACAGCATGAGCAGGGGAGGGTCAGAGAGAGTAGGAGACACAGAATCCTAAGACAGTCTTCAGGCTCTGAGCTAGCTGTCAGCACAGATCCTGATGCGGGGCTCAAACCCACTAACTGTGAGATCATGACCTGAGCCAAAGTTGGACACTTAACTGACTGAGCCACCCAGGCGCCCTTCATCTTCCACTTTTTTCTCTCCTTGCACTCTGGGCTAGGGAGCATTAGACGGCCTCTTTTTTTACAAGGGCCCTAATCCCCATCATGGGGGCTCCATTCTCATGACCTAATCATCTCCCAGGATACACCTCCTAATATCAGCACCTTGGGGATTGGGATTTCAACATATGAACTTTGGGGGCACGCAAACATTCAGACCATAGCAGTCCACTATCCAGGTACCCAAGTGGTTACCTGGACAATACCGAAACACTCTATGCCCCTTCATATTCCTACCCTTTGTCTACCTTGCTTCTTCTGACAGGGCTAACCACTCTCTCTTCTTTCCCACCAATGTCAGTGATGAGTCTTCTCTACTCATCATTAAAGACCCAATCCATCAATGTCTTTCTTTCACCACTTTTCTTTGACCTATTTCAGAACCCTAATTATTTCTTCATTTCTGCCTATTGACTATCTTACATTTGAATCCCTCTAAGAAAAATGTTCCTGAGACTGTCTCCAATTTCTTGGTGGAGTTCTCAGCAAAGAGGTCACTGGGTCTCCTACTTGGTACTAGACATGGCAGGGTGAGAGCTGGCAATCACATCAGTGTTTCCTAACAAGATCACTCTGCTCTCAGGGCCTCTCAGTCTCCTGGCAAATTAATGGAGTAGTACCATCCAGTACTTTGCAAATGAAACTGTCAACTATGGATACCAGGACCTGAAGCTAGGTAGGCCATTGAGGACAACTCACTCTCTCTTGAGAATGACAGTTTCCCTGGCTGTTGGAAGAGACCTGGATACAATACTGCAGCATCTAATTAGTCTTACCTCAACCCTGGCATTGGAACCATGGATGCCAGTGTTGGCGCCTTTCTTGGAGGGAGGGACAAAGTATTTCTTCCAGTTGTTCTTACCTAGTGGTATGCTGGAATGAGCTCTTACCAGCTCGTGGAAATGAGCTGGTTGTCAAATTTTAAGGAATTTTGTGAGCTGGTTATTAAACACAGTCACTATAAAAAATGAAAACATATCAACTGGGGACTGATGGATGTGGGGGGGAGGGGGGGAAGGGCATGGAGGAGGGCACTTGTGGGGATGAGCACTGGGTGTTATATGGAAAACAATTTGACAATAAACTATTTGTAAAAAATAAAAATAAAAAAATAAATTGAAAAAAGAAAACATACCAAGTTAAAATTAAGCATTAAACATAAATGTAATAAATACATAAAACCCATCAGTTAATAACTATTTTACCACAATCAATTATTATATATTACCTTGAGGCTATTGATGTCTGTTGTATCCGTGCAGTAGAAATACTATATAATGGTGAAAGGCTGTGCCTCTTCCCAATGCCATTTTCAAACATACTGGTGGATGGAAATTGGCCATGGTGGGTGTATTTATACCATGGAAATCAGCAAATTCTACAAACTGCTGCTTTTCATTCCCCTGCCCGTGCCCCCGCCAAGAGCAGTGGTGAACATTCACCGGCACAGCTCTGCAAATAGTCCTTTCCAATCTACCTTGGGTGAACACAACTTGCATCTAGCCTGTTCTAACCATTTTCCACTGTGTCCTATGGTGACATCCATGACCAGCCTCATACGTCTTACAGGTTGCAATGGAATAGGTTACTAGCAAAGTGGAGTGCAGTGCTTATAGGCCACACCTTAGGCTGGTGAGCAGAGAGTTAAGAACTAATCTGCTCAAGACTGATGTCCCTACAAGCTGGCCTCCAAGAACAGGAGGTGGCTTCCTGCAATGCTCTATGGAAGGGTTCTGGCCCAGGGCTGAAGCCAATCAATTCTATTCAACCTGAAGCCTTGGACCTCAGACATTTGATCGTGCCAGGTGAGAGGCTGGTGCTACCTGTAAGCACAAACACTAAGCTGGCGGGATTAGGCTGGAGCCAAGGTTCTGACATACATTTCAATTATATCCTGGCTCTTGATCACACCAGGGGAGAAGCTGATGGTTTCCTCATCAGGTGACTTGAAAATCCCACAGTCAAGGGCTGTGACCCTGCAAGACTTTTTATGTGCCACCCCTGCTTTTGGGAAAAAGGCAAAGCAGGGTTATCCTGCCGATTCCATGGGTTTCCCGGGCTGACTATAGCTCCATGCTTTCTGCTTGTGCTTGTTTATAAGACCCTCCCCAAAGAATCAATGCATGGTTCATTTGATCTATTAATTCAACTATCTGCTTCTTGTCATCTTCCTTGGAGGTAGGGACATTTCATTCATCTAACACAACACTTCTGAAGCACCCACTATGTGCTCTGTGCTGTGGTAGTCTCTGCATGTAGTAAGGAAAAAAGTAGACCTGGCAAAAAGTCAATAGTGAATTGATTTTAATGCCTATCAGCGACAAAAGCTGGCTGCAATTCACTGATTCTTCTTCATCCTCTCATCTGCTTCTCCCTACTTGTGTTTAGATGGGTCATTCTTCAATATATACCATCAGAATTTTCTCCTAATTGGCCTCTCTGTCTTTAATTCTCTACCTTCTCATTTATTTTAGAAACTGAAGTGAAAATCCTTCTTTATTAAGAAACTGACTCCACCTTCCCTTAGCTTCTATCCTCAGCTGCCTCTTCAATCCAATAAAAGCATAATAAGGCAATCAGCTCCAGTCCCACAGTCAGACAGATCCCCTTACTGCCCTCAGGACATCACTCACTCACTTCACAGCTGCACCTTTGTTAGAGCCAATCGCTCACTCGAAACACCCCTTGCCTCCAGCAACCCGCTTCTTTTTCCTCCAAAGCTCCACTTAAGATCCATTTCATCCATGAAACCTTAGACAGCGAAGTCTCCTTGGTCTGCACCACTCCAGGCACTCCACTGATCCTTCTAAACTGGATCACATATCTTCCTTATTCATTCATTCATTCATTCCCACTGGAGATTAAATCCACCACAAGACATATTTAAAAATATATGCAAAGAAAAAGCAGGAAAAACAAAGGAAAAACAAGATCCAAGGAATAAGATCATTCCAGGGAAAATTTCATATAGAAGCAATGCCATCCATTGGGCTCTGAACGTTAAATGAATGTGAGCTGGGGTTTCAGCTATCTTCCGGGTAACCAAAGCAGACCACAAAGCACAGTTACAAGATTGACAGTGGCCATGAGATAAAAACACAGCAGACTCTGAGTAGAAGCAGAGTTTTTACTATGGCATTTGGCATTTCTCCCACAGGTCATTATACCATTTCTCCCATGGGTCATTACAAAAGGGAACAGTGTGCTCTACATCATTGCTAAGATTATGGGAAAACGTTTCAGAGGGCTGCTTCTCATAAAAAGAAAATCAGTTGAAGCAATTCTCCAGGGTAGGTAGTAAGAGAGTAGGCAATATCAAGTGGCTAATGCATATATGCTGGCTTCTATCTAATCTATATTTTTAGGATTATTGCAGGAAGCATCATTAAATCAGAATTTAAATGGGATCCTATCATTTATTACTATTAATCTTCAGCCTTAGACGGTAAGTTTCTAGATGTTATGGAATGTGCCATGAATATATTCTATGTTGGCGGGTCCAGAAGTCAAAACTATTATTGTAATACTACACCACACTGTGATGTCTTTCACATGTGTGGTTTTCCAGAGGCTATGGGACATGGTGAAATCATCACTCTAATGGCTATGTTCTAACGTTTCTCAGTTTTAATTTCTAATACAGGAAATATCAACATAACTCCTATAAACAAAAACTCTTTGTTGTCTTCAATAATTTGGAAGAATATATAAAGGGGTCGTGTGACACAAAAGTGGGACCTGCTGTTCTGCTACACTGGTTACTAAGTCCATATAGAAGAATGTTAAAACTGTATTGTATGTGTGCTTCATTGTTACTAAAGTGATCATTCTACAGGGATTCTACAGTTGGCATTGCTACCTCAGTGGCTAGGAGGAAAATGTCAGCTTTATCTAAACTCAGCACTGGTCATGACATTATTTTTGTTTCTTTTCCTTTTTTTACTATTTTAAAGTTTTATTTAATTCCAATAATTCCATACATCACCCAGTGCTTATCAGGACAAGTGCCCTCCTTAATCCCCATCACCTATTTTCATCCATTCCCCACCCATCTCTCCTCTGATAACCATCAATTTGTTCTCTATAGTTAAGAGTCTATTATTTGGTTTGTCTTTTTTCTTTTGTTTGCTTGGTTTGTTTATTAAATTCCACATATGAGTGAAATTATGGAATTTGTCTTTCTCTGACTTATTTTGCTTAGCATTATACTCTCTAGCTCCCTAGCTCCATCCATTGCAAATGGCAAGATTTCATTCTTTTTTTTTTTTAATGAGTTTTTAATGTTTTTTAAAATTTATTTCTAGGAGAGAGAGAGAGACAGCGTGAGCAGGGGAGGGTCAGAGAGAGAGGGAGTCACAGACTCAGAAACAGGCTCCAGGCTCCGAGCAGGCAGTCAGCACAGAGCCCGACGCGGGGCTCGAACCCACGAACCGCGAGATCATGACCTAAGTGAAAGTCGGACGCTTAACCGACTAAGCCACCCAGGCGCCCCGATTTCGTTCTTTTCTTAAAGTCTATTTATTTATTTTACCAGAGACAGAGAGAGACAGAGAAAGAGAACATACAAGAAGGGGAGGAGTAGAGAGAGAATTTAAAGCAGGCTGTGCACTGTCAGCATGAAGCCATTTGTGGGGGTCCAACTCATGAACCCTGAGATCATACCCTGAACCAAAAGCAAGAGTCAGATGCTTAACTGACTGAGCCACCCAGTTACCCCAAGATTTCTTTCTTTTTTATGGTTGAATAATATCAATAGTATGTATGTGTATGTGTGTGTGTGTGTGTGTGTACATACTAACCACACTGACCTTATCCATTCATCAATCAACGGATGCTTGGGCTACTTCTATATCTTGGCTAATGTAAATAATGCTGCTATAAACATAGGGTACATGTATCCCTTTGAATTAGCATTTTTGTATTCTTTGGGTAAATAATAGTGCGATTGCTGGATCATATGGTAGTTTTCTTTTTAACTGAGGAACGTCCCTCCTGTTTTCCACAGTGGTTGCACCAGTTTGCATTCCCCCCAACAGTATAAGAGGGTTCCCCTTTCTCCACATCCTCACCAGTATCTGTTGTCTCTTGTGTTGTTGATTTTAGCCACTCTGACAGGTGATATCTTAGTGTAATTTTGATACACATTTCCCTGATGATAAATGATGATGAACATCTTCCCATGTGTCTGTTGGCCACCTATCTGTCTCCTTTGGAGAAGTGTCTATTCGTGTGATCATGACATTATTTTAATGACATATAAAATGCAGTCTTAAGATTTTAAGGAAGATGAAAATAAGCATGTAAGAACTATGAAAAATGATGAAAGGTTTAGGGTTATTTAATCCCATACTAATTCCTCAACTAAGGACTGCATTCATCTATGTGGGAGAGAGGAAACCCAGAGAAGAGAGCTATTTGGATCCACAAATCCATGTCGCTCTCAAGGACTGTCTAGCAATTCAGTAAACAAAGGTACAACCAAGACAAAGGAGGGCTATAGAAGTTGGCACTAATTGGGGATCACATTTGAAAGTTTGGGAACTTCTGATTTAGAAGACAGGAAGGCTAACGTGATAGCATACACAAAGATATAAGATATTTTCATGGGCAAAATGCTGACAAAATGTTGACAAAATTCTGGCAATGCAAATATGTTCCCCATTCACAAAGAACCATTTAGGTTAAATACATAGGAAAACTCTGATGGCAAGGGTTTCCAATAGAGATAGGTGCGCTGAGGATTGTAAGGGATTTTTTTTTTTTTAACGTTCTAAGGATGATTCAGGTATAATCTTGGATGGTGACTGGGAGGAGGGAAGCTGAACCAGACTGTTCTAAGTATGTTTATTGCCCTGTGCCCTTTTCATCCTTCAACTTCAAAATACTCTGCTTAAGGAACCGGCAGCTGAAATTCCCAATTAGGAAGATCCTTCTATTTCAAAGCCTCAAGAATGGTTAACAGCCTACTCAATTCAAAAGAGGAAGTGGGGTTTGGATCAAGTATCTGAAATCACCGGCTATTTCCAGCTAAGGGGATTCCCCCACAAGTGGAAAATATGTACGATGCTCTCTTGGAGCCTCACTTTAAATTCCAGGCGCAGACACTACATCCCAGTGTGCTGCCTTCAGAAATACCTTCAGAAGGAAGGGCCACTCCTTTTGTGGCCCATTAAATACAGGTGGACACCTTAGGAGGGCGCTCTACCAGTGTAAGGTCTGGGACCCTGTTAGAGAAGGAGGAGTAAAGTGGTGGTGCCTCACACTTCTTCAGTGGCCCAGTGCTATGTGTACATATATGGATACAGATCTAGAATATTCACAGACTCAGCCGTTTTTGCAAAGTTTGTTTATGCAAAAATAGTTACTCTGACATCCATGAGAACTTCCCTTGGCTTAATCCCCCACATCCTAAGGAAAAAGGTAGAAAGCAAAATAAAGCAAAAATAAAATGCTGCTGACTCATTAAATTAAATAAGCATTTATGAATTGCCTCCTTTACACCAATCACTTTGTGAGATGCTGTGTGTACTTACAGACATGGTGCCTGCCATAAGGCATTTGTATCCACGGACACGATAACAGGGAATTACACAGCTGACAACTTAAATCCAATATTGATTTCTGTAAATGTTTTTTTTTTTTACAGCATCTATTGCTTTGTAATAATGGACAATGCTTGCCTAATTAACTAGCATTTTCCTAAGAATGATGTTCTAAACTACATGCTTCTAAATGACAAATTTATAATAGAATGTTGAGGGTAGAGGCCAGGGTTTCCACTGCAAACTGCTTGGTCTTCAGGGAAAATTTTAGATCATTTCCCTTTATCATTGCCTTCTAGAGAGCAACTACTACCCTTATTAACCAGACTAAGGTATCTATCTCTCTTTATCAGCTGGTACTACTTTGAACTTGGTTAACAGAAACTTTTTGAAGTTTTATAAATCTACACGTAAGGCTGTCAAAGAGTATCTTCAATTCAGTTGGAGACTTGGTTTAACAACCTGAAATAAAATGGCAGCCCCTCCTCCCCCAGCCTTCTCTTTTATTTTTGCTGACTTCAATGAATGTTGGCAAAGGTGGGAAGATAAATGTTTTCTAAGACACGACTGAACTCTACATCTTAAAAAAAGAAAACAATGAGGGAAGCTGGATTAGGCATTTATCCAGAGAATATAACCTGAGCAGCTAAGGAAAGGATCCCTTGGCTCCCCAAAATGTCCAGACAGACTGGTGCCGGAAAACAGAAATTGTAACATTAGAGATTCGTTCATTTGGATGAGTCAAAATGCTTATACCCCTTAGTTATCACATTCAGAATACTCAGCAAGGTATACCTCAGCAGAAATCATTTTATCTGATTCCTTCCATAGGCCACCGGTTTGGGGCACATGTAAATAGGTTTGGAGGTAAGGGTAAGGTCTGGACCTCTTTCAAGAGGGTAGGCCTGGTTAGGGAGTGGCAAAGGGATGCCTTGCAGCAGGGGCAGTGGGAGGGTGCTAAGTAGGCAGGCACGTAGGGGACAGGAGACGGGAGAGAGGGAGTCTCAGACAGAGAGGTGTGAAGGCCTTTAGATGATGAAATCAGCTGTGCCAACGGCACAACTCTCCCTGGCCGGCACACACATCCAAGGTGTAGTGCGACAGTCCTTGAGGCGACTTGTCCACCCCTGGGGAGGATGGTGGACACTGAGGGAGAGCAGGAAATACCAGGCCTCATTCCTCATCTCCCTTCCCTTCAGCTGCAGCTATGAAAACCTCTAACTTGCAGCAGAAGTGAAGCAGTTTCAAAAGCAAAGATCCTACCCTCTGGTTGTGAACGAGAAAACTAGCCTGAGGAATGGCAAAACAAGGTCCTGGAGAGCCGTTCGCCTCACGCCACACGCGGGGTCAAAAGTTCACTTCTCGAACCAGGCCGCTGCCACTGCCTTGACCTAATGCGGAAAGCGTCTGCCCCGTTTCTGGGCCTTCTAAGTGCTGTCAACAGCCCGCACAGCTCCTACAGACAGCCCCTGACGATGTTACAGCTGTTTCCACGCCTGCCAAAAGCGCTTCAACTTGCAGGGCTCCCTGCATTCTTTTAAATTAGGGCTGGAAGCTATAGCTAACGGTAGATGATTCAGCTCAAGTGTTTTTCATTTTGATTGCAGAACCGTACATTTGCCTCATGTGGAATGCTTCGACACAGAGTCCCCTTTGAGACACTATGAGGTGGGTGGCCAACAGGGAGTTATCCTCTGCTCAGCTTTTACTGTGCTGAACTGAAAAACAAGTTGCAAGGCTTACGTCAGGGAAATCAACCTTGGTCCCCCCAACACACATACAGCAGTATTAAGAAATCCAATATGGAAGGCAAGGGGTCTTTCATGGCTGTACAACTTGTGAGCAGCTCTGCGAGTTCTAGGTACACGCGCACTATGTTTCTGATGCTGCAAATCTGTAAGTCACCCATCGGAATGACTTAGTCATTTACATGCCCTTACTGTTATGAGTAACAGCTTCGTAATATCAAAATTGCCTGTTTTAGATGCTGGTGTGTAGTCACATCTCCCACAGTAGAATTTAAGCAGCAAAAATCCAGGGGTAATTCTGTAATAGAAACTTTTTGACATTCCGTAGTCGGTTTGCAATCCGAGAATGTGGCAAAACCTGATGAACTGTGGTTACTTTTAGGGAGACAGTAGCTCTTGAATACTCCATGGATTCGTGTTTCCATTTCCTTGACCGCATCTCTAGGATGCTGCCAACACAGCGGTCCTCCTCTACTAAACACTGGCCTTATTAACTTTCCTCACAGAAACACTCACTTCCTTTCTGATTTTCATTTTATGTCTCTTTAAATGGTTACAGATAGACTCTTCTGGAATCTGTCTTTTTATTATTTTGAAACAAGTAGAGGCAATCTATAGCTTATTACTTTGCTTGGTTGTGTGTTCGGGACAGAAAAGCATATCCATATGTGGACTGGGCCAGCTGTTATGGAGAGTGATTCCTCCTCACTCATTTTCACCTTCTCATTTTGTCTCCCTCATCATCCTAGTTTCACTGAAAAGGATGTCAGGCACGCAGCATGCTCCCAATAAATATTTATGAATGAATGAATGAATGAATGAATGAATGAAATAGTTGGTTAGTGTTGTCTTTCCCTTCCCCATCTTCCCAATGGCCTCCTGTTGACTCCTAGGGTCCCAGAGCCATTTACACATGTTTTCACCTCTAGCTGTCTCTCTCTGGCTCTGATTTTCTCACCACCATTCCTCTCTACCTGAACCTAATGATCTTGAGTTTCACTGGGTCTTGCCAAGCAACGGCACCAAATCTGATGATTTGCCATGTTTAGTTTGTAAGTTTGAAACTTGGTACTTATTCCAAGAATAGTAACGCAAAGCAATCATCTCCACCTTAAATTAAACCTCATGCATGGATAGCTTCTCAGTTCTGTCACAAATGACCTTTAAATATTCAGGGTGCACTGAAAGAATGAAAAGAAAACCCACACAAGTACATGTAGGTGCAAGTGAGTGCACGTGCGTGTATGTACACACACACACACACACACACACACACACGCATGCATGCAGAAAGAGGAAAGATACAGACTAGTCTTTTAGGATGATGTAATAATCAATAGACCAGAGCTCTTACACTTAAATGGTAAAACTATACGCTGAGATGCATTTTGCCTCATCTCACAAAACTCTAAAGTAATATGAAAATGAAAAGATGAGAACTCTGAGAAGAAAGGGAAGGCAAGGGGAAACTGTTAAAGAGTTTTCTTCTTAGTCAAGGGTAAAACAGGAAGACTGAAGAGTATAGAATAAATATGGTCCAAAAAACTGAAGTCTAAAGTCAATGAGACAATAAACACAATCTCAAGCTAATAATGAATTCAAGCATTTGAGATCAGATGAGATCTATCCATCCAAGATCCTAGAAATATTAAATGGATCAGTAAACTACTTGTGATTTCTGAGAATTTTTGGAAGACAAAAACAGGAGATAGTCCAATGTTTGAATAGGTTTAAAAGGTTGATTGTTAAAGCTATACCTTTAATCTCAATCTCCCACAACATTCTAGAGTGAACTATTAGATAGTTTCTGAGTACCTAGAAAGGAAACAATAGGTCACTTGATGTCAGGATGAATTCACCAAGAACAAATCATTATAGGAAATGTACTTCATTTCCATTCATGGAAAGAATTATCTGACTGCTGTTAGGGGAGTGTTGCTCATCTAATGTTTCTCAATTTCAGTGAGTCAGGTAATGTAGTCTCTCATATGTTGTGAGTGAAACATATTACTGTGGCCTGAATAACTATAAAGGTAAGTGAATTCACAGATAGTTAAACAAATGACCCAAGAAAATTAATTAGTGAATCCTGAACAGCCTGGGCCACAATCTTCAAGGGCAGGTGACAACGTTTTGAATTTGGTTTTGTATAAAAGGTAGAGGACCCAAAGAAAAAAGGCATGCTTCTGGATTTATCAAATCCATGGATGAAAGAAAACTGGTAATGCTGTCGTGGGGGAAAAAGATCTCATAAGATTCCACTAATGGACTAGAGTGAACTAAAATTCTCGGAAATTAATTTGGAGAAGATGAAAAGTCCTGAGTCTGAATTTGAAATTCTCCTGCAAAAGTAGAGGACATTCCTTATCACCACGTACCATGGCCTGACCAACAGCTGGCAGTCATGTTATCAGAGTAGCTTCCCTGACACCCCAGACACTGCATCAATATGATCCGACACTGGGCATCATTTTGATTTTGAAGATGAGATTCAAGGAAGACAGAAAATTATTATAATTTTAAACAATGCACACTTTAACACTGAAACTCTTAGTCTCCCTGACTCAGACCTCTCTGACAATGACAGAAATCCTGGCAGGGATAAAAGACAAGTTCATTCCCTTCTCAGAAGACTGGCTCTGAGCCAATGGATCGCTCTTCCTGGGAGATTATAACTTACAGTAAGGGGCAGATGGGTAACCACAAAGTATGATGGAGACAGAGGTGGGTTAGGGTGGGGAAAAGAGGCAACAGGAGACAGGGAACTTGGTTCAGCCCCAGGGGAAGGCACGCTGCCTCATTTCTCTAAGTTCATGATCTTGTTCTTTAGTTAGTTGTGGTTTCCATGTGCCACAGAAGAAGTCTGTAAGAGCAAGTCAAGTCTCTGTGTCTTTAAGAGAAACAGCAGCAAAAGCTATCCCCTAAAGTTCATATTCCCATCTGAAAGAGAAGGGAGCCAAACTTTTGTCACTAAACAGGAAGAATGGGCAGTTGTATTTGCACAAAGTTCCCAGGGAGGAAGGAGGAGGGGTCTGGTCTAGTGATAAGATCACAGCTCCCAGCCCGAGTGGCTTTCCCTGACCCTTTGGTCTTGGGTGTTCTGGACCAGAATTCAGATCCTTTCTGGCTTTGACAAGGGAAAAATAAAACCAAAAACAGAAAGGGGGGAAGAAAAAGAAAACTTTCCCAAGTTACTGATCTCATTTCCCCCTCATTCCTTCTGTCTTTAGTCCATCCATCCCCTGCCATGATTTGGAGGAGAAAAAACTATTTGAGTAAGATCCCTACACATTCCCATCTCTGCAGCATCCCAGCTGTGCAGACCATCCTCAGAGAAGCATAACACCTTCGTGAGATTTGTTTCTTGCTCTTGTTTTGTATTCATTTGTTCTCAAATTAACACATGTTTTCCAATGTATTCCAAATAAAAGAAACCTTGTTTAAAAATTTGGCTTACTGGACTTAAAATTAGCCCAGGCAGAGTTCATTTTATCCATAAGATCCATTTTTTTAATGTGCACTTACCTTGGGGTTCAGTATTAGAAATGGTGAGACTGACATCCAGTATCAGACAGCAGCTCAATATTTTGCCCCTCTACCCTTTCCCCCTTTCCATGTTATTTATAAACCATTTCTCCAACAGACTTATCTGCTATACCCAGTGCCACGTGTTTGGGCTTTTTTTAGTCATACATTTTGCACCTTCATTCAGCTTTGGCCATAGTCCCAGGCCTCTGGCTCAGAAGTGCTTCACGGCCTGGCAAGAAGGGCCCTTTGAGGTCAGTGGGGCCTTGGTAAGGAGGGGGTGAAGAGCAGCACGTCTGGAAAGACAGACCAAAGGCACTGAAGGCCCGAGGGACAAGTTGCTCTTTGACTTTGACTTTTATTATATTTCCATGCAAAATGCCTCAACTCAGACCAAAGGGTGATAAAAACAAGGGAGCTTTGCATACTCATCTCTCCTACAAACACACACGACATTCTTTTCATGTTCGTCCTGTAGACCCCTGAGTCCCACTGTCCTACTCTGTCACCGAGCCAACTTCCATGGACCCCGTATGAAGAGGTCTAGCCATCAAAACGTTAAGCCCTTTTCTTAAGAAATAAGCTTTCTGATGTCATAAAGCCCTTACTACTGGACACAGCCACAGGTATACACAGCTGACAGGTACACCTGCCTATCAGATCCTGGTACCCTCCGAAGTTTGCACCTCTTCTTCTCTTCTAAACATTTTTGCCAAAAATTCTTAAGTTGTGTGGAAGAGAGACAGGTGGCAGAGGTGGATTGGGAGGCAGGCAGGTAAGCCAAGTGGGAGCAGAGAAGGCAGAGGCGGCGGAAGAAAGGATCCCACCAGACCGAATGGCTCCTGGGCTCTCTTTCTTTAGTGTTATAACAATAATAGCTTATAGCTATTGAACATTTATGTGCTAGATAGACTTGAAAGTTCTTTACACGTATCAATTTATTTAATCCTCATAATAACCCTGTAGGCTAGGTGCTATTAGCTGCTTTTACATATGAGGAAACTGAGGCACAAAGGGGTGAAAGTGGTAGAAGCAGGATTCAAATCCAGCCTATTCTCTGAACCACTCTGTTTATCGCCTCCATGTTACACGGACACCTGTAATACTGGACAGATGAACGCTGCAGGCTTATACCGTGTTCTCTCTCTTTCAGCCTTACTAACTCTACCCCTCCTTTCCCCCCACCCCAAGTCTGTGATAAAGATTACATTGGTACATTTACTTAGTATTTTATTCATCAGAAAAATGAAGAGATGGTTATATCTTGGAATCCTGAAATTTCAAACGGTCAAAATTTGGGGGAAAGAGTTTTTAAAATTTTGATTTTAAACAGGTAAGCTATGAGAAAATAATAAACTGAAAAAATGTGCAGCAAGAGGGGGCGGGAGGGCGTGTGGCTATAATTCTTACACACTGCGAGCTTGCCAGTGCTTAGCTGCAGGAAGGAAGCACAGGAAGTTGTAAGGAACATTCCAGGATTGGGGTTGGATAATGACAGACTGCTGGGAACTCATCTGTCAAGTCAGATGTGCCCTGCACCCAAAAACTTGAGCTCACACACATAAAATGAAATTAAAAACAAGATGTCGTTATTTACATAGGATTTTTGTTTTATTAACAGCGTAATCTAGGATTCCTTTTTACTATGCTATGCCAGGGTAGTGCTTATCTCTAGGTTGTTTATGAACCAGAAGAATCACGAGAGAAAACCAGATTGAAGGAATTCTCTCATTGGAGTTCCTGTCAGAAAGGAAGGCAAGCATCATTCATGCAAGCCAATGGAAAAACAAGCTCCAACTGACAGCTACTTAATTTTGATTAACATGTTTTCATGTAACTATTCAGTGGCTTTAACTGTTGTACAAATCAAGGTACAGCTCACAGGCTAGAGAAGCCAAAGGAATCTTTTGGATAAGACTATTTAATTGAGCCATATATGTAATGTTATCCTGGGTTTATAAGAGCAACTGGGGATGTTGGTATTTATCTCACCAAGGTAGCAAAGTTTAAAAATGGCAGGAGAGTGGCACCTGGGTGGCTCAATCAGTTAAGTGTCTGACTCTAAATTTTGGCTCAGGTGATGATCTCACAGTCATGAGATCGAGCGCTGTGTCGAGCTCTGCACTGAGTGTGGAGCCTGCTTGAGATTCTGTCTCACTCTCTCTCTCTGCTCCTCCCCTGCTCGCCTGTGCGTGCGCTCTCTCTCTCTCTTTCTCTCTCTCTCTCACTCTTTCTCAAAAATAAATAAACATTTAAAAATGGTAGGAGGTCAGGGAACTGGGATCCAGATCCTAAGTATTATTGTTTCCATGTGACACTATTCACACATAGAGTATATAATGGGTCTAGGACTCATAGCAAATTCTCTTATGTACATAGATGTGTATTGTATTTTCTATCATTACAGGGAAAAAAGGCATTCATGTGTGTGTGTGCGTGTGTGTGTACATCCCAGTTAAGAAATTAAATAGGCTGTATGACAATATTCTAATAATAATGATCATACACAATGGTAAGTAAAATGTCAGCCCGATTAAATCTTATATTGTTTACATTCCTTAAGGAAAAACTATATGGACAAAAAATCACTTACCAAGATATTAACAATCAAGGATAAAAGAAATATGAAAGACCACAAAAGGGATAAACTCATGCTGGTACATCAGTCGTGAAGGATCCTGTGGGGAATCACACACACGCACACACACAAGTTTCTATCAGCATTTGGCCCAGGAGTTCTGACCTCTCTGCTGGTTAGTAAAGATAACTACTTGGTTTCATCAAAACTTGCAGGATATGCAGCATCTATCCTGTGATATCCAGTCTCAGCTTTGTGTCGGCACCGTGGCTTCTGCTGTTCTTGCCTCCTACCCAATCCCCCCACCCCAGCTCCTCTGCCAAACAATTCTGGATGCAAGAGTATTAAAAATGAAGTATGAGGGGCGCCTGAGTGGCTCAGTCGGTTAAGTGTTCGACTTCAGCTCAGGACATGCTCTTGCGGTTCGTGGGTTCGAGCCCCGCATCGGGTTCTGTGCTGGCAGCTCAGAGCCTGGAGCCTGTTTCAGATTCTGTCTCCCTCTCTCTCTGCCCCTCCCCTGCTCATGCTCTGTCTCTAAAATAAACTATTAAAAATTTTTTTTAAAAATGAGGTATGAGGATTGTGCAGAGATACACTGATTATTAAACATTCATTAAAGAAAAGTTGAAGGATTTTACTACGAGTATAGTACCAGGAGACTTCATTTCATTTCCCATGAAAGTTACAATTTATTACCCAGTTGAAGACTAAACAATCACTGTGCGGAGGTAGCGTAGCACATTAAAGGAACTCATGAGGGCTTTCTGTCAGCCCCACCTGAGTTCTAGTTCTAACTTTGTCCCTTGCTGAGTGACATACCACAGTTTTCTCAAACTCTCTTGACCTCAGTGCCTCGTAGGCAAAAGAGGGTTACTTCAGGTACCTCACATGATCTCAAAGAGATACAAGGTGAACACATCACCTGCCCAAGTGCCCATTACACAGTTAATGCTGAGTTCATGTCAGTACGTCTTACCTGGTGACTGGAAGCTTCTAAACTGTAAGGATTAAAAAAAAATACTTTTCCTTTCTTGCAAGATTTGAGAAACCCAAAGATTAGGGGAGGTAGGGATGAATCACCTTATTTGGCAAGAATTGGTGGAATTTGATAAATGGTAGAAGAAAGAAATGGGGAGAAAGAGGCAAAAATATCCCCAGGGTAATCTTTTCCTGGTAGATTTCTGAAACCTGGAAAAAACCCGTAAAGAGATGCAGGGCTCTTCATAAAGCTCTGTTCTCAATGTAAGTTGTGTGTCAACAGTGTCCAAACTACTTGAGGCTATCCTAATGGTTTCTCTCACAGCTGTGGTCTCTGGACACCCCTGTGGGGACTGCACTGACCCCCTGTGAGCTCACCTGCTCAGACTGGTCAACCCCTGTTGGTCTCCTTTAAATATTTAGCTGCTTGTCAGCACCTCCACTAGAGGGCAGCAGGTGGAAAGAAGAGGATGTCAACATGGGTTATTAATGTGGATGCTTGGCAATAACAGCTGTCAAGGTGGGGTGCCAAGTACTAGGGGGACAAGGGGACAAGTTAATGGAGCGGAAAAGATGAGAGCCTGAGTAATTATTCGTTTTCTGTTTCTAAGTGACGCCAGGTGTGGCAGGACAAGGAGTCGGCGTTGGTAGGAAGTTGGAGTAAGGTTTCCTAAACCCATAGTCTTTAGATCCATGTTCAAAGTTTTCCTAGAGCAAACACAAACATATAACATGCAAATGAATTTCAAATCACTCTAGATCTTCTGCATCAGAATCTCTAGGTATAAAGTTTATGAATCTGCATTTTTCAAAAACTTCCCAGTATCATTATTCTGAGTAACAGCCATGATCGTCCCTTCCAACTACAGAAGACTAATTTCACTAACACCAAATATGCCTAAAGCAACCTTGAAAATAATGTTAACTTGTGTATCCCTTTAGTAACCTGTCTTTAGAGAAAGAAAGGGCAGAAGTGACTGAAATTGCTAGTGTGGACCCCCATTCACAGTTTTCAGAGTGCTATTACAGACACATTCTCCCTTAACCTTTTAATCTTCACAACAGGACTGTAAATAAGAAGATTTAAAAACCCCACGTAATGTTAGGGAAACCAAGTTCCAGCTATGCTGCCTTATGGTGGTAAGTCTAGAAGAAATGCCTATTGACTACAGTTCATTCTATTCCATTAGAGTGCTGGGTCTTTTCAGTTCTGTTCTTACCCTGGATTTATAATCTTTTCATCAAATGATTTACTGGAACTCCAAAAATGATGGCCAAGTCTAAGTTATATTCAGAAGAGAAATGGAGACAGGCATAAGAGAAAGCTGGGATAGCAAGGCCAATAGACCATCTCTAACTGTGTCTTCTGGAGCTCTAGGAAGCAGAAGGAAAATGAGCGGTGATAGTTTGTGAGTGAGAAAGATGAATGAGGGTACATAAATCAGGGCCCATGCTTCTATGGTTGGCCTGTCGCATGAATGAGCAGAGTGATTTCCTAAAGGCCTTGTCTCAATCTAATTCATACAACTCAAAAGCTTTCTGCTATTGACTTTTCTGTCAAGAGGGTCCCATTCTGCATGCACCTAAGACATTCCCAATTTTTCAATGTTTCAAAATAGAGTTTCAAGTAGATTCCACCAACTAGGTCACTTGCTTTCAAATTAACCTATGGAAGAATGCACAATGGAGCAGGAAGTTGGATGTTGGCCTCACTCCTGCCAGTAACTGCTGGAATCTTGGGAAAGTCACCTAACGGTTTGGGCCTGGGCTTCTTCTCCAATAACCAGATAGAGGGTTGGTGTTGCTGATTCCAGACAGACCACGAGAATAAGTTTAGTGCCAAATTATTTTAGATTGGCTTCTAACTTTAAAATATAGGAGATTCATATAAAATACTGATGGTCAACTTTGGGGAACACTCCAATGAGGAACAAATGGAATGGTTTTCTATGGCCCTTTCCAACATATTAGACAACTATTTTTTTTACCATTACAGCCTTTCATCTGCCTCACCCACCCACATGCCCTCTGCAAACACACACCCACACCCCCCCTCCCCCCCCCGTGAAGGAAAGCCCCAGGACAGTAGGAGTTTTTATCTTTCTTGTTCACTGAGGCACTCCAATAGTGCCTGGCACATAGTAGGTGCTCAAAATATATTTCTTGAATGAATTTGTGGTAACTTTGTGAAAAACATAGTTTGTTTTTCAAATGAGGGAAGCTAAAGACAATCCACTCAATCCAGATATAAGACATGAATATAGCCAATAAATTCCTGATTTATAAATCACAATACAGACTTGGTTTTCATGAGCTGCTACATCAGGACTGACTATCTATCTATCTATCTATCTATCTATCTATCTATCTATCTATCTATCTATCTATCTATCTTTATGCCTAGATGGTGTGTTTCTCATACATATAGTCAAATTGAGATAAAAAAATAATGTTGGTGAAGTCACAAGGATTCTGAATGTACTACAGGACCCACCTGTCAGCTGTTTGTTTCGCTCGTAATGCTTAAAGAAACAGCATGGCATGGTTATTCTAAAGGCATGTGACAGTTCAGTATGTGGAATGTTCCATGGTAGTGTAAACTTAAATATGAAGATTGATTTCTCTGGTGGTAAAAGGCAGGTCTTAAGGCTGATGATATTTAATCTCACACCAATTATATTAATTTCAACAGCTGGCTTTGCAGTTACCACCCTCTCCCAGGCTTCTTTTAATGAATGCTCACGGATGTCTCTCTGTTCGCTCCACCAGCCTTAAATTCTCAGAGCAGTGGAGGGAGAAGTGACAGGAAGCATTTGCTGGAAGCAGTCAGATGTGACTGTGCATTCATGGGGATTTGTTAGCTGATGTTTAAGTCACTGTGTTCCTCATAAACAAGCATGAGTGACAGGCTTTAAGGGTAATCTTCCAAAACAAATGTGACTCATAACCATTAGTGCAGCACATGCAACAGCTAACAGCTCTTGTTCTATCTAACCTATGAGTACCTCTGGAACATGGACTAGGTAAAATCAAAGGAGAAGTTCAAAGGGGAAAACAGCTGTACCTTTGATGCAAATGTGGCTGTACCAGGCAGCCCTTAGATGGGGTTTTCCTCGTCAGTGACTATTTCATTTAGAACATCGTGGAATCAATTTGGAAATTCTGGTACTTTCATGATGGTTAACCCAACTTCCCTGGTACAGAATTATTTCTATCTAAATATACAGTGTCAGATTTAGTGTTTAAAAGAGGTGTTCATGATGCTAAGACTGTTTTTGAATCAACAGACCTAACTATGAGTTTTCTGGTGTTCCTTGCTAGTGTTTCTGACACTTGTGCTCTCCTCAAGGAAACCTGGGTTGGAGTTTTGGGCTTTATCATTTTTGTCTGATTGTTTGCTATTATTGAGCAAGTATGGAAAAAAAGATAGGAACATAACAGGTGTCTGTACCCATTTCAATTCTTACGTTGCTCATTAAGATTTCACACCACTTTAAGAGTAGCCCTAAAAAATGATAATACCTTAATCTATGTTGCATACTGTCAGCAGGCACCTTAAATACTTCTAGCAATACTGCACAAGTTTATGACATTATATGAAAAAGAATTAGTCCATTTGTTACTACCACCACAGAGCTTCAGCCAACTGTTTTTTTATGGTTTGAGTCAAAGGCAGCCCCTTCTCCCCTGGGACTCCCTCAATATTTTGGGCATGTTATACACATACATTCATTTTGGGTGTCTCCATGATCTTTTTTTTCTAACCTCTTTGTTTACTTGGAAAACCCTAATAAAGCCTCTCAAAGTTTATTTATTTCTTGGTTTCCAGCACCTGCTCACCCCCAAAATCTTAGATGAATGAACATATGAATCAATGAAAAGATAAGAGATACACATTAATCAAAGGTGTAAATATTTTATTTTTAAAAGTACTTAAACTCACTTTCTGTAATTTGACTCCCACAACAATGCTGGCATTATCAGTTCAATAAGAAATCACCAGATTGGGACCAGTGGTTCTCATTGGGGGTCCATTTGTCCACCCCCAGGGAATGCTTAGCAATGTCTGGAAATGTTTTGGTTGTTACAAGTGAGGGTAGGAATGCAGCTCCTACCACCTACTGGGCAGAGATCAAGGATGCTGTTCAACATGCTACAATGCCTAATACACCACCCACCACAAAAAAATCATCTGGCTTACAATATCAATAGGCCAAGTTTGAGAAACCCTCATCTAGGCCCTTTGTCTCTGAAAACTAGCATAGCTCTATTTTCTGTGAGCTCCTGTCCAGCAATATTTTTCTGACTAAGTATATTCCATAAGAAATTACTCAGTATTATCATATCAAACTACCTCTTGCATTCAATCATCTACTTCAAAACATAGAAACAGCTAACCAATAAGCATGGGAATAGCAAGTTCATGGTTAGATTCCTAATTGCTGGGCCAGGATGAGTGTTTGGTTTGCTAACTCTGGTCTTTTAGAAAAGACACTTGGGTGTAGTTGGTACCTGGATACATACCTCCATGTGTTTCAATAAGAGTGAATTCAGAACATTCAACAAGTTCAGCTCTTTCTTATGATCAGCGCTCCTAGGAGGATAGCTAGAGAGGACTAGGTGGATTTAAATATCAGCTGTTTAAAAGAAACTTCAGAGTCAAAATACTGGCAAGGGAATTCCATGTTTTGCATTTGAGAAAACCATACCTGAGTGAGTGGGAGGGAGCAGGAGTGACGGAGCTATAGAGAACGAGAGAGAGAGCCAGAAATCCCTTTTGTTTGTCACAACTGAGTATCCTCCTATAACTTCCAACAATGATTCCCTAACTTAGTAGGTGTAGGGAGTTACATATCTGGATCCTTTATAACTCAACCTCCAGCAGTAAATTATAGTTTTAGTAAACCTCAATTCCAGCAATGCAGAAGGGCATAGATCAGGGAGAACAGAGGACTCTTAAACATCACATTACTCAGATTTTCTGTCTCTTTTTAATGACTCACATGAAATCATACCTAGAAACCCACTGTGTAAAATCAAAATGTTATTATATGAAGCTGTGTTTGAACAAGAATAGGGCACCAGAGTTCCTTGGCAAGTTAGCTCCACACTCCCACACCTTAACCCCAGCCCTCTCTGACCTATTAATTCATCCTAATTTGGGATAATTATAATTGGCTTGGAGTACCTTTTATTTGAATGTTTATTTTTGAGAGAGAGGCAGACAGAGGATCCGATTCAGGTTCTGTGCTGACAGCAGGGAGCCCAATGCAGGTTTCGAACTCAGGAACTGTGAGATCATGACCTGAGCCAAAGTAAGACACTTAACTGACTGAGCCACCCATGTGCTCTGGCATGGAGTACTTTCTTGAACATCAACCTGATGGCCCCTGTTTTCCATTTTTTTTTTTTTTAAGTTTGTTTGTTTATAGAACATGAGTGGGAGAGAGGCAGAGAGAGGAAAGAGAATCCCAAGCAGGCTCCACATTGTCAGCATAAAGACCGATGCAGGGCTCAAACCCACAAACCAGAGATCATGACCTGAGCTGAAGCCAAGAGTCAGACATTTAGCCAACACAGCCACCCAGGTGCCCCTGTTCTCCTTTTGAAAGTAAGAGGAGATTAGCCTTTATGGAAAACCTAAACTCATCCAAGTAACTATGCCACCTACTTGACATGCTATCTCACTTAATTCTCATGGATAATTTTATGAGCAAGGATTATTATCTTTATGTTTTAAGATGAGAAATGGAAGTGCTCAGAAGATTACTTACTTAGATGACAGAGTTGAGACAGGTTGAGCTGAAATTCATACATGCATATGTTTGATTCCCAAAGTCTATTTTTATGGTATAATATTTTACCACACTATATAAACAGAATTGGTTATGGCCCTCCTCAAGATGATACATTTTAAAAACAAATATCTTACCATGGCCCCTTCATTACCCTCATACTAAACAGCACTAGTTCCTTCCACATGACTTCAAGAGTCTTCACCAATAAGTTTGTTTTGTACTGGTTTGTCAATATACTTCTTAAATCTTGATGTCTGCAGCTCACCAGATTATTCGAGATATGCTGTGGCCAGTGCAGAGTCCAGACTGGTGCCTTTCTTGTTCTGGACTCTCCATTTCTAATTAAATCAGCTCCTCGGTAGCCACATCCTAATGGGTGAGTTACACCATACTTGCAATGAACTCAATAACCAAGTCTTTCACAAATGACTTGCTGTGAATCTCACTTCTTTCATTTGTGAAATTAATTTTTTTAAACCTAGACAAAATACTTTACATTTATCCTCATCAAAGTTTACCTTGATAGTTTTGGCCCTCAACTGCAAGCTGTCAAGATGCTCTGAATCCTATGTCCTGTCGCACATTAGCTATCTTTACTTAGCTTTGCATCATCTGCAGATTTGATTAGCCTGCCTTCCTTGTCTGCACTCTAGGACATTTACTTTAAGGAAAAAAAGAAGTCCAGAAGAAGAAGGTCTATCACAAAGGACTTCAGATAGGGCTTGGTAGGAGGGAATCCATTCCAGAGTACCACATCCATATCTAAGAAATTATAGAAAAAATAATTTTTGAGTTGAAAGGGACAGATTAGATATTTTTTTCTCTGATAGCTCTATTAATAGACAAGCAACTGAATTTAGAGAAATTAAGAGGTTTTGCATATAACCACAGGCTGATTACTGATGGAACTTGATTCATAACCACGGTTGCTGATTGTTAACTTTTTTTTTTTTTCTTATCACACTACTAGAGGGGATCCCTAATGGCCAAGAAGACATCCCCAATTTGTTTCAAATAGTTTCTTGACACAATTTTCTTTTCTGACAACTTGCCCCTTTCTCCTAAACAGCAACACAAAAAGAAATTCCAGTGAACTTTCGTTCTTATAAGCTTGGTTTCATTTCCACTGACTTATATGGACAAATCCTAACAGGAAAAAAAAATGGCATGAGAACATTGCTCACCTGACATAAGTCCTATGTGCAAAATAGGGCATATTAATCCTATGAAAGGTAAAATTTTGGGCAAGGAACTAAATATTTAGATGCAGGCAAAAGAATATAGTATCTGTTATGTGTAGCATAACTCTATAGACATGTTAGTAGAGAGAGGAGACAGCATTCTTTTACTTTGCACCTTCTGGATTCATAAAAAATATGTGAATACCCGTGAATGATACAGAAGAGAAAACCCAGAATTGATTTCATAAGAGCCCTTGTACCTCCCTACAACAATGGGAGGAGAGCCTTGTGGATAACAGGGCTGGACAGCAGGAGAGAGTCATTCAGTGACCCAGGAGGTACTTTCCATGGAGGTGTCTTCTAAAGGGGAAGAGGTAGTTCCTGCCCCCATAAACTTTGTACTGATTTAGTCTCAGGAGATGCCCATTTGCTTTAAGAAAATTACCCATACTTCATCAGAAGATTTATATATATATATATACATATATGTATATCAGATATGGATATATATCTGATAATTTATACTTATAATTTATATTAGAGGTATCATATCATATCAGTAATAATGAGGTTCAACAGTGAAAGTCTAAGTGCTACGTTAAATGTAATGAACACAAATCTAAAGGAATTACTGAAGTAGCTCTTGGAATCACCTCCTGTCTTTTTGAAATAATCTAATTATGGTTCTTTTATAGGCTGAGCAGGTAAACCAGCAACTGGCAGGAATCAGATGAGATTCCTACAGAGGTATTACAGTTAGTTAGTCACCAAGAGAATCCCAGGACATGAGAGGCAGTGTAGCTGCACTCTGGCTTGGACTCTCACTTTTGCCCTCATTAGCTTTGTAAACTAGTTATGAAATTATTCTTGGTGTTCTTCCCTGAGGGTAATATGGGAACTTTTTCTTAGCACTGCTGTGAAGATTAACCGAGGTAATAAGTATAAGGGACTTAACACTGAAGCCACTAACATGCTTCTATATAAGCATTGCGATAAATTTGTTTTAATTCTGTCTCTCCACATCCATAATTCACCTAAGTGACTAACCTGGGGACTTGGCCTCATTCCTTTTGACCTTGTGTCTGCCACACAGCAGGTGCTCAATAAGCCTTCAATGAACTGAATGGACTTGCCCAGTATGACTACCAACATCAGATTCAACTCATGACAGATCTATTTGCTGACTTGGTCAGGTTTAATTTAATTAAAAATACAAGAACTAGAGCACTAAGGTTTTTATCAAACTTACCCTCTGAACATTCATTATAAAACTGTAAACATAGAAGAGGGTCTCATTTAGTAAAAGCTTATGCTATAATGTCAGTTCTATTGTTTTTTTTATAAAATATTTTTAAATTTATTTCTAGGAGAGAGAAAGAGAGAGGGACAGCGTGAACAGGGGAGTGTCAGAGAGATAGGTAGTCACAGACTTTGAAACAGGCTCCAGGCTCTGAGCTGGCAGTCAGCACAGAGCCCGATGCGGGGCTCGAACCCACGAACCGCGAGATCATGACCTAAGTGAAAGTCGGACGCTTAACCGACTAAGCCACCCAGGCGCCCCAATGTCAGTTCTATTGTTGAAAACACCTTAAATATTAGAATGCTCTTATTGGCAGTTTTCTGAAGGCATTATTACAATTAACTTTAGCTCTCAAAACTTCCTTGTGCAACTTAAACGCTTCTTTTAGGCATATATTGTTATAAATCAAATTCTGTACATATCTGTGTCATTTGTATGTTTATTTAAGCCTCAGGGTTTGCAATCACTCACTTCAAAGCCAATAATAGTTACCTTATTGAATCTGTTTTTCTTATGGAATCTCAACAGGTGGTCTGCCTGTGTTACTTCCCCAATGATTTTAAACAAGTTATTTTCCTTCTTTTTAACAGATGGAAATACTGAGGCTCAGAAGCCTACCTAAGGCTTTGTAGCAGATGCTCTCAGTCCACTGATGATGTAGATCCCTTAACCATTTAAAAAATACCATTAAAAATGTTTATTCATTTATTTTGAGAGAGAAAGCCCATGCATGGGGAAGGGGCAGAGAGAGAGACAGAGACAGAGAGAGAGACAGAGAATTCCAAGCAGGCTCCATGCTCAGTGCAGAACCTATGCGGGGCTCCATCCCACAAACCATGAGATCATGGCCTGAGCTGAAACCAGGAGCCAGATGCTTAACTGACTCAGCCACCCAGGTGCCCCTCCCTTAACTATTCTTGTGCAGTCAGATTCCCTGTGTGCTCTCACTCCTGACACCCAGTACCTGTGTCTTTGAGGCCCTCAGGCTGCTGGAGCCATCATGATCTGCAGCTGAAGAGCTGATAGTGTCTAGGAACTTACATCCTCCAGGGTCAGCCTTTAGCCACCAAGTGAGGGCTGCTCTGGACAACTTGAAACACTGCATCTGGAGGGGACTGTACCAGATACCACCTTAAACACTCACCTCATAGTACTTGATATTGCACCCTTGGTTGTTTTTTTAAACTTTAAACTTTTAAATTTCCCTACTCCCCTGTCAGCTTCTCCCTGGAACATTTTCTAACAATTCACTTTTATTTAAATCTTTGTCTCAACACCTGGCTTCTGGGGAACTTGATCTATTGGATCTTTTTTTTTTTTTTTTATCTTTTTCTTTTTTTTTTTAGTTTTTTTTTTTTTTTTTTGAGAGACAGAGAGAGAGAGAGAGAGAGAGTGTGCGCGCGCGTGAGAGAGAGACAATCCCAAGCAGGCTCCATGCTGTCAGTGCAGAGCGTGATGAGGGGCTCTGTCTCACAAACCATGAGACCACGATCTGAGCTGAAATCCAGAGTTGGATGCTTAACTGACTGAGCCACCAGGTGACCCTGAGGACTCAGTCTTAAAAAAAAAATTACGTGACTCATAAATGGCAGAAATGCATTTCAAACTCAATTCTGACGAAGTTCAAGATCCATACTCTGAAATCCCTACCTTAGACTGCTTCTCCTCACAATGAGACAAGAAAGAAACAGGAATCTGATACGATTGGTACAGAGATTTGCTTGCTGATCTTTTCCCCCAGGCACCTCTGTACGTTCTCTGAGTACCAGCCAAGGCCACATGACCAGCCTCTTCTCTTCTTGGGAAGTTTCTCCACAGGCTCTCTCAACCTCTAACAGTGTAAGCCTCTGGCTGATGGCTGCTGCCCCAAGGAAGTGAAAGCCAAGGGCAGGACCACAGCCGCAGAGGGACATCTTGCATAACCAAATCAAATGCAAGTCAAACTGGGCTCCTGTCAACTAACTGCAGGAATCAACCAGTGGTCTATGCAGTATCTACTGAATGCCACTGTGGGCTCAGTGGCAGCCAGTCTCTCATTACAGCCTGGAATTTCAGTCTTCTCCTTCTTCTTCTTCTTTTTTTTTTTTTAAATGTTTTATTTATTTCTAGGAGAGAGAGAGAGACAGCGTGAGCAGGGGAGGGTCAGAGAGAGAGGGAGTCACAGACTGAAACAGGCTCCAGGCTCTGAGCTGGCAGTCAGCACAGAGCCCGACGCGGGGCTCGAACCCACGAACCGCGAGATCATGACCTAAGCGAAAGTCAGACGCTTAACCGACTAAGCCACCCAGGCACCTCTCGGTCTTCTTCTACCTTCTGGTTTAAGGCATCAGCTGACTCTCCCTATATCAGAGGCTCTGATTTTGGGTTCATAGCAATTCACTCCCAACCAACATGTTGGAAAAATCACCCCCTAAATTCCACAGGGAAGAATTCTATTTTAGATACATCTCATGTTAATGAAAGTACTTAATATTCTTATTTTTCATGAAGGTAAGGCTTTTAGGCCTAGGAATACAGGGTTTTAGCATCCATCCATGGAAATAAGACAAGACAGGGCAAATGGAGAGTAGCTACACTTCTGCCTTTCACACCCATAATGGCTATGGTAAACATGAGTTTGACATACAGCTATAGCCAAGGTCGGCACAGATATGAATCCAGCTCTTCTATTCCTAGATCAGAGCTTTCCAGGAAGTCAGGCTTAATGATAGCTGCGAAGGGTGAGAATGCTAGTCAACCATGCTTATGAAGTTCAGAGCAAACATCCAGAGAATATGGTGCTGGCATGGCTCACACGGGCAGCTGGGCACAGTCATACACCAGCCAGGCCTGTCAGAGCATGGCCCATTGGGGACTTCCCTGCATTCTACTCCTTGCTAGCTCTGGCCAAACCACCTGATGTGGAGCAGGGCTCTCTGATGGACTCCTGCCCATTTCCCTATTCCCCTGCTGTCAGCACACTGTCACCAGCTATTGTTCAGAAAAGCATGGTGCCTCTTGATCCAACCAAGGAAGCAGCTGGGTCAAAGGCTAAGGCTAAGTAGATGAGAAGGGAGGGCATGTTGTAAATGTTAAGCAGCAACAAAATGGTTCTTTCCTTTACAAATGGCCTCTTATTAGATGTTGGCAACGATGTAGAGAAACGGGAACCCTCTTGCACTGATGGTGGGAATGCAAACTGGTGCGGCCACTCTGGAAAACAGTGTGGAGTTTCCTCAAAAAATTAAAAATAGAGCTACCCTATGACCCTGCAATAGCACTACTAGGAATTTATCCAAAGGATACAGGAGTGCTGATTCATTGGGGCACATGTAACACAATTTATATAGTAGCACTTTCAACAATAGCCAAATCATGGAAAGAGCCTAAATGTCCATGAACTGACGAGTGGATAAAGAAGATGTGGTTTATATATATAATGGAATACTACTTGGCAATGAGAAAGAATGAAATCATGCCATTTGCGGCAATGTGGATGGAACTGGAGGGTATTATGCAGAATGAAATAAGTTAGTCAGAGAAAGACAGATATATTTTTTTACTCACATGTGAAACCTGAGAAACTTAACAGAAGACTATGGAGGAAGGGAAGGGAAAAAACAGTTTCAAACAGAGAGGGAGGCAAACCATATGAGGCTCTTAAATACAGAGAACAAACAGAGTTGATGTGGGGGGCATGGAGGAGAGGGGAAAATGGGTGATGGACATTGAGGAGAGCACTTGTTGGGATGAGCACTGGGTGTTGTATGTAAGCGATGAATCATGTGAATCTACCCCCAAAACCAAGAGCACACTGTGTACACTGTATGTTAGCTAACTTGACAATAAATTATATTTTAAAAAAGTAAAAAAAATTAACTAAAAAAGAAGACCTCTTGTTTTGGGGGAGACCAAGGCTCTCCAAAATATAGAGTGGTCAACATCACCAATCAATCTCCGATGATGTGAAAGTGTTTATTCTTACACATAGCACATGGCTATCCAGAAGACAAATGCTCTAAACATTATTTCTCATTCCACAAATTTGCAAAGTTTTACAAAAAGATTACAGACTACAGAAAATACGAGTTTTTTTCATATTCAGAGATTAAGAAACTATGGATTTAAGCAGTATAACTTTGAATTTTAATTTTGAGAATGTCATACTTTAAGATGCGTTCTCACTAGAAAGTTGGAAAGACCTGATATTTAAGGAAAGGAACTGGGAAAATTGACCTAGCTATCCATATAATCACTAATCAGAGTTTTCGTAATCTAAAGTTCAATGTCCAAAGGGGCAGAGAAAACTTGGATTTGGGATCTGCAGGCCTCATTATACCTCTCCCTGTCTGTCAATATTTGAGATGATTTAATCAGGTAGGTGAGGCACAGATAAACGTGGTGTCTGTCTGTGGGGGTTGGTGCTGGGTGACTGGTTCTTTCAACGCGGGATGGTAGGCAGTGGCTGGTGCATGGGGTACAGAGTTCAGTCACCTGAAAAAAGGTTGACAAGACTAGGGAGGGGATCAGCCTCTTAGGTATTGGTATGTAGGGCAGATTTCTGACCTTGATGGCATCTGAAGTATATAGCAGAAAAATGAGATCATCCCATCCACAGAGGAAGCCCACAAATCAAAGCTTAGAGTAGGGCACACAGATACTTAGGGCTTCTTAGAAGACACTGGTTCTAGCTTCTATAGCTGCACAGCTATTTCCAGACCTTTCCCACTGGAAGGGGATCCTAATTCAGTCTGGTTAAAACGAGATAACAGAGCACTAGTGACAATTGTGGGCTATGACTGGAAAAGTCCAAGGTCAGAATTTACATTCTGGTTCATTCATTCACTCAAGAAATAAATGAAGATCTACTACATGTATCAGAATACTAGAAGGAGGCAATCGAGGGATGAGCAAAATATCCTTCATAGATTTTAAGGTTTGGTGAGGGGAGTTTTAAATCCATAACACTTTATTACACAAGGTACACAGTGGTCATTTTGTCGATCATTTATTTGAAAACAATTACGTTGCCTATTTCAAGACCGATCCAGCCTTTGTCACATAACTTAAAACATAAATATCATTATAACGTCATTTAGAAGATGGACGCACAACAAATGTTACTTCTTCTATGCCCTGATCCTACTTCCTCTTCCTATCCCCTTGTCCAGCCTTTTGGTGAGAGATTCTATTAACGACATCTTAAAACATTTCCTTCATGGTTAGGACATGATCCACCATGATCTAGTATCTGCAAACCTGCCAAGAAAATGTAATGAAGACACTGTAATGAGTTAAGGTTAAGGCTTAAGGCCAATCAGTAAGTTGTTGTATAAACAGAAGCAGAGACTCCTGGTAGATGTATCTGGTGAAATACTGTGGATTCATTTGAACAGATTTGAGAAATATGAACCAGAGAAAACTGATTTGCAGCTGAGGCTGAAGAAGAGCTCCAGGCCCCTGGCCCTTGCGGTCTGTACAGTGACCACCAGCCAGGGCACCACAGAATCGTCACTTTGTATGGTCAATTGCATCACATTTCAAAGTGTGTTTATGTTACACATCATTACCGCCTTTATGCTGCTAACTACAGGTCATGAGGAAGCTTCTCTTTGGGTTTGAGAATGATACTGTTGACAGCATTACTTCAACACCCATACAAGTGCTGGAAAAGCCAAAACAGGAAGGTGATGCCTGCTGCTTGTGAAAGATGAGGGTCATGGCTGCTGGGGACTGCCTGATGACAAGTTAGAAGCATAGGCCATGGATAAGCTGGCAGTTGTAAGGAGCAGGGGTGAGCCCTTAAAAGATGCCTTTGCTGATGGCTCTGAAATACCTAACATTCTTTACCAGATAGAGATTAAAGTTAAGGTTTAAACTGAATTAACTCTGGGGAAATAACTCACTGACTTAAATCACAGTGAGGAGGAAACCACCAACCACAGGTTCTTCCCAAGAGGGTTTTCTAGGGAAAAGGTGCTGGGTGGTTGAAGGATACTAGATCCCATGTGGTGGAGGACGATCTCAAGCAGAGGCTGTGGGCTGGTCCGAGCTGGTGCAGACTTCTGCGCAGCCAAACGTGGGTTAGCCTCCAACCAGAGGCAGGAAGCCCAGTGTGTCCATGAGTAGAGGCCCTGGCCACATTATCAAATCCATTATGTTAACCTAGTTCCTGTCTACCCCGTAACAGCAGCCCCAATTTAGACTACTGAACCAAGGTGGCGGGGACACACTTTGCATACCAGGACTGGCTCATCCGGAGAGAGTTGGGGTCTGAGGTGGAAGACTAGAAGTACAGTCCATCATTAGCATGCGTGAATTGAATGTTCGAGGTTCAGATTATTCTTGGGTGGTCCCAGTCCTTTCATTTACTAATTAGCTGAGGCTCAAACCTAATCACTCACACTGCCAGTTGCTTTGTAGGGGTGAGTCACTTAGCTATGTGTAAGCCTCACCGACCTCCCAGATTCTGCCCAGCACAAGGCTTTGCTGCTGTCAACTTATCCTGCGTATATTTCATTGCGCTCCATGAGGTAGGTACATACTCTACTGATGATACAATATCTGGGGGTATGTCCAAGTCTCAGGATATAGTCATGAATGTCTGGAGACTACATGGGGAGAGAGCCGGGTCTTCGTTCCACGGCAGATCCTCAGTGCACGGTAGCCTGAGCCATGTGGCAGAGGCAGGAAGCTAGCTGTGTGGCTCAAGCTGGGCACAGGCAAGAGTTCTGGAAAATGGTACAGAAGAAAGGAAGCTTCGCTGTTCTGCCTTATCAGTGTCAGTATGTCTCCTCCCCTACAGAGCACCTCCTACCACTTCACTGCTAACAGTCCAAGCCGCATTCTCAGACTTCCCTGTATTAACAGTGAGTCATTGCTGATGCTGATAACCTTCACTAAAAATATGATGGATGGAGTAAGAAAGCTCTGCCAGTTCCTGAAGTCAAAAATCCACATGTAATTGGATTCTAAGTACCAGCGATTCTGTCTCCTCAATATCTCTATGATCCATTTTTTTTTTTTTACCACAACTGTCACATTTATATCATCTCTCTCCTGACCATCTCTCTCAAATTCACTTCCATCCTACTACCAGTACTATTTCTAAAGTGAAAACCTAGCAGTGTCATTACCCTGCTTAAAACTCTTTAGTAACCTAAGAGGATCACAATGAAATAATGTTTACTTGCTTTCTCTTCTGTAAACCATGAGCTCTTTAAAGGCAGGAACAGAAATTTAAAGTTCATCCTTGGGTCCATAAAAGTGCTTGATTAAAACTTGATGAAAGACTGTTTTGTGTCATCATCTGCAGAGGTCTGTGCTCACATCTCCCACTCCTGCACCACTTAAATTGTCAAAGCCAGGAGCTCCTCAGCCTGGCCCGCTACACCCTGCTGAGCTTCCGTGTCGAAGTGGTTTGTGAGACCATGAGGATCAGGTGACACGGGGTTGCTGATATACGTGGACGCAGGCCTTAGCATGAGAGCAGACTGAAGGTTTCTTCTTGCCTCTGGGTGACAGTAAAGACAGCAGCAATCTAGAGTTCTGTGGTGGTTTTCTTCACTTTCAGTATGGATGGAAAGCCCAAAAGCGCTCCCTCTTGAAATCATTTAATAGGCGCACCATTTACTGGTTACCAACTCTAACCATGACTCTAATACTTGATTGACATATATCTTACAGGTCCCGTGGGACCTCACTGTTAGGGGGGTAAGGCTCATTAAAAAAAAAAAAAAACATTAAAAAAAAAAGCAATGTTCCTTCCACTGGGTCATTATTTCTTTTGTTAGCAATGAGAACAGAGGTGTCTTTTTTTCCTATATAAGGGCTGTGTCAGTTGTATAAGTTTATAAAAAATGTTCAAAGACATGCAGAGAATATTATTTTGAGAATCCTGATTCCTTTAGGATGTAGCATCTCACTCGTAGAGCACATGTCTTACCTTGACTGATATAGAATGATGTAGCATGTTTTAATCTTTAAAGTGATAAAATACTAATTATGTGCTTTGCCTGGAAGCCATGCTGTGTGTGTGTGGGTATACATATAGATGGATGGATGGATGGATGGATGGATGGATGGATGGATAGATAGATATCCACATACACATACATATATAATATACATTATACATAAATATTATATAGGCAATTTATACATATTATACACACATATACACAAATAATGTTCCATCATTAGGACTTCTGCATGGCCTAAAGCTTTGAGAAGAACTATGACTAGCAGGATATGTCTTACACTTCCATCTCTTCCCTTTCTCTCCATATACCATCTTCATTCCTCAAGGCCCAGAAAGACCTGCCTTTTCCACAAAGCTTTTGCTATTGCTAAGCCTTCTATAATTTAACTCCAATCTATTGACCTAGGTTTACTTCCAAAGTGAATAATTACAAATATAGTGCTCATGTATAGCACACTCTGGCCAAATGAATCATATGCTCTCTGCAAAGTAAGTGCTCAGAAACTAGCTGTTGAACACTACCTGTGTAAAATAGAACCACTCGTCACCTAGTACAGTACCTGCACATAGGATAAACTCAGCAGCCGAGCAAGACGTTCTCCATGTACACCTTCTACCTACACCTGTGCATTCTGTTTAGGTTGTTCCTCTATCACATCAACTGTTCCTAGAGTCACCTCCTGCTCTTCTCAGCCTTTTAAAAAATTAAACGAGTATTCTAGTTCCTGCTGAATAACACTGACCTCCTTCATGAAGTTCTAATTCACTACAGCAGGAGGTGACCCTCTACACTTGGCTCCTCCTAAGGAGTATAGTTTGGGCCACTATTTCAGTTGTTAATAGACATTGTCTCACATGGCAATTCTTTGTGCAGATTCCTGATCACTTAACTCATGATAACTTCCTTGACAGAAGAATCACTATATTCCCTGTAGCCCTAAGTTGAATCTTTGAAAACAGAAAGCTCTAAAAAAAAATATCTGTGCATTGAACTTGAAGTAACTATTCCAGTCCACCTTGATTGACTCTTTTTCAGAGCATCTTGACCATATGTATTCATTGCACAATTTAGACCTTAAAGCTACACTGTTTCTCATTAATTTCTAGCAGTTCCTTCAGGGCAGCGGCTAATATGCTCCCATGTTTGGCTGCTGAGGTCAAAGAGGATGCTCAGTTGTAGACTGACTGACATAGCAGAGATGTGACCTAATTTATAACAGGCAATCCTTTGAAGAATATTTCAAAATCTTTATGTACATTTCTCATTAAAAATCATCATCC
Organism: Hyaena hyaena; assembly: GCF_003009895.1. NCBI lineage: Eukaryota > Metazoa > Chordata > Mammalia > Carnivora > Hyaenidae > Hyaena > Hyaena hyaena. Next base: position 699,418 of record NW_024080715.1, on the reverse strand, counting down.
CAGGAGCAACAGTTTTGATGCAGCCAGTTGACAGTTTAACGTGTGAAACCCCTCTGAAAATAAGGCACTTCTAGTCATTCCTGATTTTGGAGTAAGAAATTCTCCCTGAGTGTGTGTAACTGGTCATGAGGAGCAGATGTAGAGACTAATGTTAAGGATAAAAGACAAAGAGAGGACACCTATTACAACATCGGAGCTAATACAATGGTGCACTGTTCCGTGTTTAGCTCTCATTAAATTTCCCATAGGGCAATTAGACTTAATGAAAAATCCTCTCAGGGCCGGTATATTTCTAACTGCTCATCTGCCCAAGCAAGAAAAACCTTGCTCCAGGCTTCAAGTGCCAACCTTCCCTAGGCACACAGATGTGTCATCTTTTACCAGCTCCTGGGCAACTTTTCTCCAAGTAACACTTGCCGCATCCCTTCCCCAGCTGTATCACATCTTTCCCTGGCCAAACGGAACTCGAATGATTTCATGGTGAAACTGCAGTGGTGGCAGGGGTTTTTTTCCCCTTTTTTAAAAATTCTTACCTGTATTTTTAGTCTGCCTTATATAATGGGGGAGAACATAAAAATAATTTGGCTACAATCTGGACCTGGCAGAAGAAGGGCCACATGGCCCCTGAATGTCATCTGAGATTCAAGCCATGTCATGTCACGTGACCACTCTGGCAGAACTCATCAGATAGACAGCCAGAACTGGTAAACACACTCATGTGCGTGCATGCTCATGTTCAAACGTGTTCATCTACACCTTCTTATGTAAACATCATACTCATCCACAACAATCCCTGGGCCATTTTAAGGTAGAACTTTGAAGTAGCCCCATATTCCAAAAGATTTTTGGTTAGCCCAGTAAATTAAAAAAAAAAAAAAAGAAAAAGAAATTATTTCCTTCGCTAAATTACTTATTATGTGTAAGTACTGGTAGGCTACATGATTTGTTTACTATAAAGCCAATGAATGTTCTTATCTCTATTGCCCCCACACAAACAGAGCCAATAAAAAACTACCAAAAAGCAAAACAATAAGCAAACATAAAACCAGCTAATGGCAGTGTTTTTTCCACTCTTCTTAGGAAGTGAAAGGTTTATGTCAAAGCTAAAATGTCAAAGCAGCTGAAATAGATGCTCTTCGTCACCTCTCTAGGTCTAACACGTAACTTGAGCTCTAGTCTTTCAGCTGGGGCTACATTTTTAATTTTCTTTAAAGATTTCCTTTGCCATACTTTTCATTTCACAGGTTTTTTGTTTTTTTTTTAATTCCTCAAGCCTTGCCCAGTGGAGTGAAAGCCACCTTAATGAAGAAAGTAGAGATTAAACTACCATGACTTTGGAACAGCAGAGGATCTCAGCTGTAATTCTTTGGCTCAGAACCAGGGTCTAAAACCAGCCATGGGAAAAGCTGCTGACACGGAGCCTGCAATTCTCTCCATGTTTGACTTGCAGAATGTTGACATTATAACACCAGAGAGACCCAAAAATATTTCAAACAATTATGACTTCTTTTCTATAAATATTTGAAAATTGCTTTAAAAGATAAAATAACATATTTTACCCTTCTTGGTTTTTTTTTGTTGTTGTTTTTTGTTTTGTTTGTTTGTTTTTTCACTCTGGTGGCCCTCAGCAGCTCACTACTACGGATTTATTTTTGGCTCAAAGGTCAGGGAGGACATCTGAAGGCACTACCTCTGTTGTTAAACTGTGTTTTCCAGCATGAGTTGCCCAGTGAGTAGGGGAGTCAGCTACTCTTAAAGCAACAACTGAATGCAGTGTAATAGCACAGGAGAAATAGATTGTTTATTTCTTATGCTGATGCCCAAGCAAGGAAAAAACAATCACGCACTCAAGACAATCTTTTAAAAAGTCTCCTATCCCTTTATAAGCAGAGTTTACTTTCTGGACAGAAACATCCTTCTTCTCATTCCCTTTCATTATTCTTTTTTGCTCCAGTTATTTCTGCTATGAGACATACATTTGAATGTACTGAGACTTCACTAGGAAGAGGGTGTAAAAAAGGAAGAAGACTTATAGCGATGGCCAAGGAAATCATGAGTTCTGAGTATGCTATTCAACTCTTTTCAGTTGTGTCCTCCTTCAAACTTTGCCAAATGGTAACCACCCAGAGTGTGAGAGGTGAAATTTATTTGAAACCTGCAATTTCTGCTCTCAGGGAATATGATCCAGAGACCTTAATTCTGAGCTCTGGAAATAGGTGATGATATCCTTAGTCATGGATGAGCAGAGTGATCAGTAGGTTAATAACCAACCCTCCAGTGCAATTTCAATATCTCTCTCAGGACCAAGAGACTTGGCTTGCCTTCAATATAAATGCCCTCAGCATGGTTTGATGTGAAAACATCAGATGCCAAAACTGTATTCCTCCTAAAACATCCACAGAAAAGTCTTCCCAGTTTACGATTTTAAAGCTAAGACCAGTTTCCTATTTGCTGTTACTTACAACTTAACCTCTTCTACTAAAAGCATCCAAAGAACTTATATTTAACAAAGTTCAGTGTTACTTCAAAACACCGGGGGTGGGAATGGGAAAGTAGAACTCACCTTCACTCCCAGAAAAAGCACTACTTGAGCTTGCCACTGCCAAGGTCAACAGCAGCTGCCAGAGATCCATACCTGTAGGACCTGCAATCATACAAAAACGAGCAAGATAAAGTCAACTCAAAGCAGACCATTATCATTACATACTGTTTAAAAACTGGCTAAACTATGAATGAGTTGACATGCATGTCAGTTCCAGAAGGAATCTTAGTAAATCTTTCATTGCCCCAGAGTTGCATATTATTATACTTTTCATGAGGGCAAACAGTAGGTTTGTAACAAATTCTATTTCCCATGGGTGCTTGTCTCAGGAAATAACGCGGACACTAGAGAGCTTCCCATCCTGGCCAACAGCCCTAGAAACACCTTACAACAAAGGACCGCCCCCCTCCCCAAACTGCTTCCATAATAGGACCAGTGTGCTTTCACATTAATTTGATCTGGAAATAGAAAAACTTGTCAGCAGTATCACCAAGCATAGGGCCTTGAGCTGGACAGGCCATAAGAGGAAAAACACCACAAACCACTTATAATAGTAAAACTCCTCCAGTGTTTCCCAGTGAATAAAAGAGCTCAACTAATACTTAGAAGCCTGTGCTGATGAGCCACCATGAGGAGGTGTCGCTGGAAGGGAGCAGGAAGAAGATGAGAAGCGAAAGAAAACAAAACGTGTGCTTCCTAGGTGGCCTGCCTAGGATACCCTGCCTGTCCTGGGTGTTTTCTGCTTTAGGAGGAATGCAGTCTCTGAAAGGCCCAGGAATGTGAACACCCCCTGACTCAAAGAAAGGTCAGTTAGGGGCCTTGCTATCTGAAATCCGCAGTGTGGCCACACCTTGATCCCTTCAGTTTGATGAATAGGGGAGCAGGTCATGCCTTAGCCAGCCCATACCTTTACCTGGAGGAAATAAGCTTCTTTGGAATAAATAAACCAGGTGTCCATTTCTAGGATCTCTGAAGAGACACGTTTGGGCTGGCTGAAAATGAACTCAGAACACTGTCCTGTGGAGAGCTGTTGCTACATCTGACAACTAGTGCCAACTGCTTAAAGCCTCGCTGCAATATTTTCATACAATTTCATGACTTCACATCACTCAGGCTTACCTGATCATCACACTGGGAGCACCACCAGGGCCTCTACTGGCCTCATTTTCTCTATTGTACATTCTTGACAATAATGAAATAGCCGTTCCCATTACCCCTAATCAGGTTGAAATGATGAACGAGAACATTTGTTCTCATGGGTAATGGAAAGGTGTGGTTCCCAATGATGGCTGTGTAATTCTGAATAGGTATAAAGTGTTATTTCATACTTCCATTTCTAGATAGTGGATGGCCCATAATTTTTTTTGTGGTTGTTCCACATGATTTCTTGTTCTTAAAAAGTTCTAAGAAAACACATCTCTACATAAACTGGACATCTTCCTGCATCTGAATACCCCTATATTTGCCGATGGCATAAAGAACGCCCTCAAACACTGCCTTGAGGAGTCACTGACAGAACTGAGTGACACTGCACATGTCAATTACAAGACTGCACACAAATAGGAGTTGCAGTATTGCAGCATCCATGTTTTAGGTTCCTAACCTGGAAGGCTCTGGGCTAATGGCCTTTGCATCATCCTCATCTGCTTTGCAAATGTGAACCACTGAGCAGTTCTCTTTATTTAGGTCCTTTACTTCTAGGTGAATAGGCTATGTGATCCTAGCTGGAAGTCTTCTGCAGAAATATGTAAAAAGGCTAAAAATAAATATGTTAAAGGCCGAAAGTGCCATCCTTTTGTTAACTGGATATTTCCTTTTAAAATTTATTTTTACAGGGTTTTTTTGTTGTTGTTGTTGTTTTCTTTTTTTCTTTTTCTTACATAGGAAAAGCATTGAGGAACTGGGCTCTGTACAGGGTTAGTTTTCCTAGCAATCCCCCAACGCACTTAGTGTCAGGTACAGATACCTCCTCTGGCACTTGCTTTCTTGATACCAGGTTGTAACAGAGAATTCCGATACTAGGCAATGTTTTTTGCTTCCCAAATGGATAAAGATATGAATAGGTTTGCCTTTCTCAGGAGGCTGCTTTCTCTAATATGGAAGTCACATCTTCAAATATTTCGAAGACAGTTGGCAGATGCCAGAAACAAGTGAATTTTGCTTCAGATGAATTGTAGTTGACTCCCTCTCATCCCGAAACTTTTGAAAGCTGGGGCCTGCAAATGAACTTCACCTCTTCCAAATGATCACAACATATCTCCATAGAACGCGTTCTATCTCATAAAGAAACAAACAAATCAGAATCCTTAGAGCAAAATCAACCAGACATCTGTTTGCACACCTCTACAGAAAAGGAGGTATTCAAAACTGCTAGCTTCCTCCTAGGAGAAGAGAACAGGTCATTGCACCGAGAGCATTGCATAGGGCCCCAGGGCTCCCTCCAACTAGGGAGCGGAGCAGAAGATGAAGAGGTGTGGCTGGATTCAGGAAGAGCTACCTGCTTCATCCAAAGACCGAAACTCTCCTTCCACTGCTGCTGGCTCAGTGAGGCTGACTCTGAAAGCAGTCCCCCTAGTGAGTGGTCCCCAGAGCCAGCCCATGGCTGGGCTCATGGACATTGTGTTCAACTTGACTAGAGGCTGCTCCCTTCAGTTTTGCAGAACTCCATGTGGCAGCTTCTAGATGAGAGGAGCCTTCTTCATTAGGTTTTAGCTGAGAGAAAAATGTCTAGGAGAGGACAGAGTGCCAATACGTAAAGTCTGAAATTTTAATGTAGTCAGTCAGTGACATGCCAGTGTGAGAAGGAGAAAGTCCCATTATTCCCCTTCCCCAATATAAGTCTCTATATGAAGGCAGGTGCTCCAGAGGAATCTATCAAATTGTACCTCAGCCTACTGGGTTCTTATTATTGCAATGTAAATTTGTAATATTTTTCTAGGGAAAATACCTCTGTAAATTTCTACTGATATTTATGCATTCTTTGGCTATAGCCTCATGGCAAGATTTTCATTTGGGGTGGGGCAGTGGTTGGGTGGGGGAGACAAGCTTCTATTCTTGCATAATGGAACTCACACCATTTCCACTTTCAAAGCCTGAGGCATTTTGCCTGCCCATCCCCCCACCCCCCACTTCCACAAGGGAGAGCCAGCTGAGAAGCAGCGTGATCCAGCTGGGGTGAGTTTTCATTCTGTAAACTGCCCAGCAGAGGAGACCTCCAAACTACAGTTGGGCCTGTGATATACTGACTTTCATTCCTTGGCTATAAAACAGTACATAAATACATGAGAAGAGATGGAGATTAAACATGGTATTTCTTTTTCCAGTATGTTATAACCAACTCCAGGCCAAGAAAGGAATGGCTTCAATTCTTTTGATTTTAAAATGAACAAGTGTTTGTTGAATTCTTAGTTCTAGAATTATGCAGGCAACAAAGGAGACTGTAAAAGCAATCATGGTTCTCTACTCCAAGAATTAGACAAGATAGGCAAATGAAACTGCAAAAAGAGGAAGAGCCCCTAAAAATGAGAGAAAGATCAGAGTGGGGAAATAATCAGTGACTACACTGAGGGCCTTAAAGTTAGAACTGAATGACAGAGAAGATTGCGCTAGATAAGGAATAGTGGGGATATGGTGTGAACATGCATTATGGGTAAGAGCTCAGGTGGTACAAATGTCCTGGGTACATCTCTGCATCTGATTAGTTCAGGGTAGCAGTTGGAGTGAGCTGGTGAGATAGAGAAAAAGGTTCGAAACTATAAATAAAGGAGACTAAAACTGGATTGGCAAAGGAGGACTAGACTGCACTTGATCTTAGTCAAAAGGCCGAGAAGCGATAAAGGAGGACTAGACTGAAATAGCATTTCAACCCATATTAATCAGAAAGTCACTGGAAATTTTGGGATAGGTAAAGCATATGCAAAGTGGATTTTTCTTAGGATAAATCTGTCCCTCGTATTTTCCTCAATAAGTATCACTGAGAAATACTGACAAGATTTGGTGATGACTGGATATAGGAGATGATAAAGAAAACATGTCTATTCTAAATGACTGAGTATATGTGTGGGTGAAAGATGGCGCTAATGACAGAAACCAGGACTTGGAACTGAGTTGTTTAGAAATGAGAAGGTTATTTAGAAATGTTTTCAGAAATGAGACATGACTGTCTTGGGATGCTTGGTATTAAAGTGATTTAACAGTAATAGACTTGTGGAAATGTTCGAAACGTCTGGTGGGAAGATGAAGGTAGGAGACCGAAGACTGGGAGAGAGAGTGAAGTCATTACTGGATTCCGGAGATATTTACATAGAGAGGACGAGTACCAGATGAATTTACTGTGAAGAAGACTAGATTATATCATGAAGAACCCCACATCAAGTTTATTAAAAGCAATCTTAAAAAGTATATTAAGCCATACAGGGGAACATGTGTTCATATCTGGTTTGTAATGTGGCAGGGACAAAATGAACCACCACCCACAGCCACCTACACCCTCTGATTTGTATCAAGTATTTAAAAGGAAAGAGGTCAACAGCATCCCCGGGAGAACGATGCTAGCATATTAATATATAGGAGGAACAGTATGAAAGATTAAGGAGCCTGTAGTGCTGTTAAGGCAAAATACCAGAGTGGCAACTAAATTGATAGAAATAATATATCCCCAAATTTTCATTTTATTGAACTAGCTATTCTGATACCAAAAAAGTAAGAGCTGATTAAAAAATCCCTACAAAAGCAGAAGTGTTTATATTGCAAAATCAAGACTCTAGTTAGATAACCTAATAAATGTGTACTTTTTGATGCAGGTGTTGATTAGTAATGAAATATTGCAAAACTGAATCAAGTTGATTTCCTGGTGAAGTTGTACTGAGAACTCAACACTGAAAAAGAGGCTAATCCAAAAGGGTGTTTGAAATGACCCATTCTAATTAGCACAGGGCACTTATTTGAATAGTTTGCACTTGTTCATGTTATTACCCACTTTTTATGGTGGTGGTCATTTGAAAATCCTTCAGACCCAAAATGCCCGAGGTCATGTTATTTCTTTCCCATTAGTGAGAAAGAAAAAGTTCACAGTCATTACTGATTTTTCTAGTTTTGCTGAGATTTCTGTCTTCTCAGGATCCAGTGGGGAATACAGGATAGGACATTATTTTAAATGTGTAATGTATGAGGGAAAAGGGCTTTTGGGAATATTATATATAATAAGCCTCCTTATTTATAAGCTATTCAAAGCGTAGATCATATGTACCTGCATTAACCAATTCAGTTACCAATTCAGTGGCCACAAAGCACTGGAAACAGGGTTAATGCAACTGAGGAATTAAGTATGCAAAATTTTTACATAATTCCAAGTAAATAGCTTAATTAAGCATTTAATTAAGAATATTTGGAATAGGTTGAGATGTGAATCTAGTGTTTCAGCTGTAGATTTTATGAAATCTAAATACAGATCAAGTATTTCTGATGAAATGTTAGCATTCAGATTAAGATGTGCTGTAAGGGTAAAATATACATGGATTTAAGGCTTGGTACAGAAAAGGGGATGCAAAATATTTCAACTAGGTCTATGTTCACTATATGTTAAACTCATATTTTGTATTGCTTGGTTAAATAAAACATATTATTGAAAATTAATATTCCCAGTTTCTTTTTAGTTTTTAAACGTGACCAGTAGAAAATTTAAAATCATGCAAGTGGCTTTCATTATATTTTATGTTTCTCTTTGACAACATTAATACACACATTTTATAGTTTGTATGTTGTACTTGCATTCAGAAACATTAAACTGTTACAGTGGGCATATATGCTTTTGTAACAGAAACAACAATAAAAAATTATATTTCTAGGGGTGCCTGGGTGGCTCGGTCGGTTGAGCGTCTGACTTCAGCTCAGGTCATGATCTCACGGTTCGTGGGTTCAAGCCCTGCATCAGGCTCTGTGCTGACAGCTAGTTCAGAGCCTGGAGCCTGCTTCAGATTCTGTGTCTCCCTCTCTCTCTGACCCTCCCCTGCTCATGCTGTCTCTATCTCTCTCAAAAATAAATTAAAAAATATTTTTAAAAAATTATATTTCTAATGACATATAAAATCCTTATGGTTATATTTTAAGAGGTCGCCCCCAAATGTGGAATGATGGGGACAGAAGATTCACTGAAGAATTAGGCATGGTTATTTTTGTAGGTTTTTTTTAGGGTACTCAGTGTGCCTTTGTTTACCTTTAGAAGGGTGACAGTTCATACTCTGTCTCTTTAAGTCATAGACAGTGGTGCACTGATAAATGTGTAACAGCTGTCTCTCCAAAATTTAAAGAGAGAGAGAGAGAGAGAGAGAGAGAGAGAGAGAAGGACCATGACTGGTAGCACTTACTAGTTTCTTTGGTGTAAATCCCTCTACCAAGGCTGATTTTAAGCTACCAAGTCATTGAATCTGGGTTCCCAGAAGTCACTGAACATGGATTCACAAACTAGTACAAACTGGACCCAGCACACCACCAGCTCAGGAAGTGAATGATGTTATCTAGGCTCCATGCAGGTAACAGGTACAAAGATTAAACAATCTGCTGACATTGATATAAGATGTAAGAGACAGGACTACTGACTGAACCCTGGACACTTGATTTCATTTGATGCCATCTGTTTCACTGTTTGCTGATCACATTTAGTTAATAATCAATGACAGATACTTTCACAAGTCTCTAGAAATTAACATCAGCCTCTACCATAAATGTCATCTTTGACCGTCATTTACAGAGACGGTGGGCTTGGGGTTAAGTGCATGTGTTCTGGAGTCAGAGAGAGCTAGGTTCAAATCCTATCTTTACCAAACCTGTTTACTTGTGTCTAATATAAGGATGATAATCTTATTACCTTTTTCATAGGAAAATCAGGAGGAGATTAATGAGATGTTCCATTTAAAGCATTTAGCATGCCCTTTGCATGTATCCAATAAATAGGTTATTTATTAGATTCTTTCTGATACTAGTAATAAATAAACTATGTTTTATAATGCTCCCATGGGGTGGATTGAGGGTGGGGTCCTCATTTATATATCATGAAACAGAAGCCTAGGTAGCTGGTAAAGCACTCAGTAAAGATGTCCTTGGGTAGCCACAACATGTAGGACTCCTTTCTTCAATCAAGCACTTACATCACATAAGGGTCCAAGGAAAATGAAGACCCATTATAATGTAATGTGTGCATCTCTTTGGGTAAAGCAGGAATGCTGCTCAGTTTTGCTTGGGTGTACAGGCAGTTGTGCCCCTTTGACATGGATGCCCAATTGTGGGAAATAACCTAGAGGCTGATTTTATCTATAATCACTTTCTCAGCTGCTGTAAAAGCCCATGTTGTTGTTACTGGGTCCAGATCATTTGTCTTGTGAATCATGGATTTCTAGAGCTGAGAATTGGGGAGATGAATTCCAATGATAAGAGGCTTAGCTTGAAGTTAGGACTCTCTCTGTGTGAATACAAAAGGCAGCTGGGTTATAGGAATTTTGGTCTTCACCTCTTTCTGGAGAAGTGAAAAAATACAGGCCTTTTCAGAACTAAATACTTAGTGCCAAACTAAGTGTGGCCAAACTCACCCAGTTCGATTCACTTGGTGCATCCACTGATTCACAATGGGGGTGTGACTCTCACATGGAAGAGAAAATCGATTGCATAGGTGCTTATTTGAACAATGTGATCCTTTTTATATCATACTTTACATCACTGCACCTACAAAGTCATTTTTTTTCCAAAACAGAATTTGAAAAAGCAAGCCTCTTACTGGATTTCTTCTGTGTCTCTCTCTTTTCACAAGTGGCTCTTTTTTAAATTATTTTTTTTTATTACTGTGATACATCATATAGAACATGGAAAATATACTTTAAACAAAGTTGAAGATGTTGGAATTTCTTTCAAACTCTCAGATGGAAATTGACTTTGTTTTACCTAATTCAATATAAAATAGGCTGTTGAAGACATGATCTCATTGAATGAAGTCTTCAGGCAAAAACATTGTCTTGATGAGATTATAATGTGACAATGATTAGCACAGTAACTCACAGTGCACTAAAAGGAGTTACTAACAGACCCAGAAAACTTATAGAGCAAACACTGGGAGAAACTTTCCTTTCTTTTCATCAAGTCCAAAGTGAACTTGTTCTTTTAAGGTAAACAAGTTGAGAAACCAAGAGTGAGGCAATATGATCTTCTGGAAAAAGCATTTCTAGAGAAGGTGTCAGCAATCCCAAGCCTCAGTGCCAGCCAGTGCTGCCTGACTTGGTAACTCGGGCACTCATTTAATCATTGTAGGCCTCAGTTTCCTTGTGGGCACACCACCTGTGATTTGACAGGTGCCTTATTATTTCACTCACCTAGGCTGTGCGATGTAATGAAAGCTGCCATTCTTTGAGGACTACTCTTGTCCTGATGCTGCCAGGCTCCTCCTCCTCCTCTTCTTTTAGCTACGAGTGACTGGGGACAGGAGGTGTGCCTCACACACACGTTGTATCCTCAACAACTAGCCTTGGGCCTGACACAGGGCAGATGCCCCCCCACCCCGCCCCACCCCAGATCTGCCCAATGAATAAGTATGCCAGGTGCCTTATTATTTCTTTCAACTTTTACAAAGACTCTACGGAAGACAGCCTCATTTTAACATTGAGGATATAAAAGTTTAGAGGACCTTTGAGAGGTTATGTGAATCCCTCCCCCCTCCAGACAGAACCATGCTCCATGTCTCTAAGGCCTGTCTTTACCTTCCCATGTTTCACTGTCAATGTGAAACCAGGCCAACTAAGCACATGAGCAGAGTACCAGAGAGACAGGAAAACTACAGAGAGCAAGATAAAGAGGAAGAGTAAAGTTTAGGTTCGAATTATGGACAGGGTCAGACCACAGTATTTTCAGTGCTCCAGGCCTGTCAAGGGCAGTAATAATTCATAAATGATGACATAGCATTTTCTTTAGGAGTATTGCTCAAGGGATATAATATTCATCTCTAGTCCTTAGAGTCTTCAAGAGCACCTGGCCTACTGTGGGTATATTACTTAAGAGCCATGACATGGGGCATCCCCCCACCTCCTTTAAGCCTATGTATATAAATAGAAAGGAGTCTATTTGGCCAGACTGACTGGCTGCCAGATAGATGGCAGACACGGGGCAGATCAATGTCAAGTCTCAGCTCCAGGAAGTTTATAATATACCACTTTACTCTTCGAGATCATGGGAGGTGTAACAGCTTGGACTTGGAACATTCATTGTTAATAGTTTCAATAGAAGATGTCTTCTAGAACAGTGCGGTGTCACAGAAATAGAATGTGAGACACAAGTGCCTACTTTTTAAATTTCCTAGTAACCATATTAAAAAAGAAATATATAAAATTTTAATTTTTCTATATTTTCATAAGATATCTTATTTAACCCAATATATCTAATATAGTATCATTTCATCATCTAGTAAATATAAAAAGCACTGAGATATTTTTCAGACGGAATCTTTGAATCTAGTGTGTATTTCATGCAGCCCTTCACAATTGGCACAAGCCAGATTGCAAGTGTTCTATAGTCACGCTCAGCTAAGTGGCTACCACGTTGAAGTGCGCATGCAGCTCAGGGACACAGAGATTGTGGGTGTCCATGTGACCAGCTCCCTGGCTACTGCAGAATGTGTCTGTGCTTTTTATTGCTCATGAGCAGAACAACCTGCTGAGAAGGGACCTTGAAACAATCATTTCGCAAGATCTAATAGTTTCTTAATGTCCTTAACATGTCTTAACCAAGAGGCAGGATGCTCCAGTCCTTCCTAACATCCATTTGGCATATAATTACTGAAATCTACATACAGTTAAATCAGAAACCTTTTGCTTGTGGCAGAGAACTGGCACAGAGCACCAGATCTGTCACTAGTTATGGGACTTTCCGCAAATCATTTCTCACCCTCAGCCTCCTTATCTTCAAAACAGAATGCCTGGAGCATATCAATAGTTCTCAGCCTTGACTGTAAATTAGAACCATGTGGAAAACTTAAAAGAAAAAAACACAACTCTGGCTTTACCATATATAAAATACCATCTCTGTGGTGGAGCCTGAGTATTAATACTTTAGCATTTGTTACGTGATTCTAAAGTGCAGCTAGGGCTAAGAATCACTGACTCAGTACAAACCAAATGTGCTATGATTTTTTAGTTTGTGAAAGTGGAGCTCATGTGCCCCAGGGAGCCTTCCCTCAGCTGAGTGGAGGGAGAAAATAAAAAATATCAATCTTTCCCATCTAGTCAACCAATAAATGTGATTTTTGCAATAGAGAATCTTCTATGCCAACTGGGTTGAAATACTAAATATAAAGGTAGGAAAAGAAATATTATTCAATGAAATGGCAAGATTAAAAGAATCCATGTAATGGATGAAATCAGCCATCCATAGAGAAGATCACTCAAGAAATGATGAAACATTATTTCAAAGTACTACTGATGAGGTCCCCTCAAGATGACCATCTCTGGTTTTTCAATCAAACGCTAATTTAGGTACTTCTCTGAAGGACTTCTACAGATGTAATTAAGGTTACTAATCAACTGATTTTAAAATAAGGAGATTATCCTAGATTACTGAGGTGAGTCAATGTAATTATCCTATAAAAGCAGAAGTAATCAGTGAGATGTGGCAGAAGAGGAAGGCAGAGAGATGAGAAATTTGAGAGGGATTTGATGTGCTGTTGCTAGAAGGGACGGCATAGAAAACATGAAATGCAATGCAGGCAGACACTGGGAGCAAAAACTGGCTCCTAGCTGACAGCCATGAAGGGAACAGGGAAGACAGTCCTACAATGGCAAGGAATTGAATTGGGCTAGCAATCTTATGGAGTGTGGAAGCAAATTCATCCCCAGAGCCTCCAGAAGGTAACAGAGCTCTAAAAAGAATCTTCATTTCAGCATTCTCTAAGCAGAAAATTCAGTTCAATTTGTTGAATCTGTGCCCAGACTTCTGACCTACAGAATTATGAAGTAATAAATGGGCATTGTTATAAACCAATACATTTATGATGATTGGTTATGGAAGCAATAGAAACTAACACAGTCTCTAAAAGTCCATTATAGAGTCCTAGGTTGACTTCCTAAACATTAATCAGGAAGATAATTATCCAGTTGCCATTGAAACATGTCCAAGTGAATAAGGGCCTTTTACCAGAGCATAGAAACTTGTAACCTGAGAGGCAATCTAGTCCAGTCAATTAATGATGGATGAGAAATGCTAAAAAAAATTTAGATACCAAATAATCTGTGGCTTTGTCTCCTCCAACTATCCTTGGCCAAAAGTGCTTTAATCAGCCAAAAAGAATGTGCCAATATGCAAACAGGTACAATAATCTCTCAGAGCTAGGTGATGCTTCCCCTGAAGTCATTCTGTTCCCTCTATTCCAACTCTACAATTGCCAAATGACCTTCTGATTCTTATCTTACTTTCTGAGTTTCTTCTCTTTCTGCAAAACTAATACAATAACCAGCTGAAATGAAATTTCTTGATAGCTGAAATGGAGCATAAATGAATGAATTGGCATTCTGGTATACTGGCCCATCTCTTGAATTTGGCTAGTAGACACTGGACCCCTAGAGTCTGATCATCTCTGGGTCATTTGATGGAATTTATTTTTGAACACATAGATCTGGACATGAGATGATCCCAGGGAAAGTGGGAAAGACGAGAGCACCTGTCTGAATCAGTTTGCTGGCCTTGCCTCTCATCTTAACCCTAGGTCTAACCAGGGAATGAAAGGACAGATGATACATCAATGGGAAGGTAAATCAAAACCAAGGTCAAAGTCTATAACAGAATAGGGTAGGGGGAAGATAAGGATAAGCACCATGTATTTTATGGAGGAAAAAGTGGTTTGGAAGGGGGAAGTACAGGCTATCTTTGTAACATGTCCTTGTAAATTTAACATCTTGACTCAAGAGAGCTTATTTTTGTCCTTTGCATTAAAGATTCAATTCCCAGGAGCCTTATGTTTATTACCCCATGAGACCACCACAGCATAACTCAGGAAATGGAAATTTAATGACCTGGCCATTTTTCTTCTATATCATTTGGCTATTGGATGATGACTGGAATGAGCAGTCTGAGCCAAACCCTGACCCACTCACTGTTGAATCACAGAGACTGTCCGCCTACCAAGAAGTCAAAGAAACAAACACTTCAATGCATTTTCATTGTAATCTCTTTGACTCATTTCAATTTCATATCTTGTAGAACAGTAATACAACATTCATCTTCCAAACTGAAAAGTGATTCAAATGAGTTATTTTACATCCAACCTCTTGTTATCACGTTACCAATTAAAACTTTATTTCCAAATGAGGAAGAAAAGCTACAGGGAATCCCCAGGGTGGTAGTTTATATCAAGCCTCATGTAAATGCTAAAGACCCAGAGAGCAGGTTCCCCAGACATAGGGAATAACACCCATAAGCATCTGAAATAACTCTGAAATAACTCCTGTCCAAACTGAATTCAGCACTTCCCACCTGCCCCCAATCCCTACCTAATGAACAAATAGCCTCATCCGTCATATGCCCTATGTTGATTGATGAGATTCAGGTTCTGCAGCTACCTGAACTAGATACCTGGGTTACCCCATCCTTTTTCACAGGTAACTGAATGCTGTAAGAGAGTGATTCTACCTCAGAATTCTCTATGAAACGTAGCTCTTCCTCTCCCAATCCTAGCCCCACTGCCTCTTTCCTGCCTTTTGTACACTTGAAGCGCCTTCCTCATGGTCTATCTTCCTTTACTTTCAAGGCTGCTGCCCGACAAATCACAAACCTGTTTATGCTTCCATGAAGGCTTCTACACTCTCCGTGAAACGTAAGTGTTCACTCTTCTGTATCTCCACACTGTTTCTTTTAACCTCTGCTATACACAGTGCCGCAGTCAGAAGATGATGAACCCATTTGTGGAATAAATGAGTTCTCAGGGTCTGTGCTGCTATCTAATACTCTTTAGGGCAGAAAATGACCCTACTTCTGCTATTTATTACTCTACCCCACTACCAAAGTGTCTTGCAGGATTTGATGAGTGGACAGATGTCTGTGTTGGTTTTGCTGGTGAGTGTTGGTGGATATAAGGTGGGCCAGAAGCACTAGAAGTTTTCCCCTCCACCCAGGAATATCCACATCATAACCTACCTATAGTTTTCTGGATTTTTAAAAAATGTTTTATTTATTTCTGAGACAGGTGGGGGGCAGCATGAGAAGGGGAGGGTCAGAGAGAGAGAGAGAGACAGAATCAGAAGCAGTGGATCTTTAGAAGTTAGTTTGGGTAAAAGAGAACACAGGGTAATTTTTGGGTTAGAAGATGGGCCCAGGGCTGAACTTTGGGTGGCCAGAATATAGCCTGAGGGTGCCGGGTATAGGTACAAGAGAATTTCACAAAGGGACAGAGGGTCACAGTTTAAAATTCTGCCTAGGACCCACCTGAATGGCTAGGTATGCTGAGTAAAGGCCCCACTTGTTTGAAAGATGGCAGAACTCAGCTTCCACACGTCAGCCTCCCCTCAGTGACCTCACCCTCAGGACCCTCAGATTCCCCAGCCAATCTCCTCTCTACCTTTGCAGGAGGGGGAAGCAGGAAAAGTCAAGAGAAAAAGAAGATGTGTCCAGGTGACTTTCTGCTTCCCTTTTATCATCAGCACAGCACAGAGCATGAATCGTAATTATTTTCCTGCAAGTTATTTCCCATGATCACTATGTTATGTTCCTTAAACTACAACTAGTTTAAATATAAGTGATTTTCCTAGTTCTTCTATTAATCAGAATTCTGGAAGTCCAAGATTAGTGCTGATGAAGGGAAGGGAAGCCAAAGGGGAAGTGAGAAGCACAGTGAGAATCCGAGAGTCGGCTTGAGCTCTAAGGACTATGTTAGTATAAAGGTTTCACTTCATAGCTGAGGTAAGTGAAGCCCAGAGAGATGAAGTGAGGTGGGTGAGACATCACTGCTAGTTACAGCTGAGCTGGGTGCAGCACCCAGGTCTCCTGACCCTTGTCCAATGTTGATTTTTTTTTTGTTTTTTTTACAACTCCACATTGTCTTCAACCTGTCACGTGGTTTCAAGAAGCACTTCAAGGAGCAAAAAGCCACACTTAACTTCAGCTCATTGTCACACACAATATCATTTATCATTAGGCATTCAGGACAAGCAAATGATAACAAGTATGGGCACACAGCCACCCTGTTCTTCTGGCCACCCCAGAGGGCTGGCCACTACCCATCTTCAACAGGAGCTGAGTTCCCTTTGCCAGCTTCTTTAGGGTAGGAAAAGAGACCTTGACTAATTGAGAAAGGGAGTTTACTCACAACCACCCTGATAGTCTGGACCAAACTGAACTGAACTTTCTGAAAATAATCCTGGATAGAACCTTGCAAAAATCTATTCTCTACACTGATGCCACAGTGATTTTCCTAAATTGTTGATAAACAGCGTCTGATTCAGACTCCTCATTACAAAATGATAAACACCTAGAAAGGTACATCCAGCTCTGTGTAGTCTTTTTTTTAATGTTTATTTATTTTTAAGAGAGAGAGAGAGTGTGTGATCAGGGGAGGGGCAGGGAGAGAGGGAGAGACAGAATCAGAAGCAGGCTCCAGGCTCTGAACTGTCTACACAGAGCCCAACACAGGGCTCGAACTCACGAATCACAAGAGCCTGATAGGAGCCAAAGTTGGACACTTAACCAACTGATTGGTCCACCCAGGCACCCCTGACCTGGCCTCTTTCTACCCTTCCATTCCTAACTTCCACCAATTTCCCAAATCTCCCCTTTCCTTTGTCTATGAGAGAAAACTTCTCTGAAGTTTATAGACTCTTCACCTCTTTGGCCTCTCTGCCACCTGTCTTCTTCTGACTTTACCCATCTCTGCTACTCACCCCCCAACCCTCATATCAAGGTCACTTAAACTAAGACATATTTCTTTACCTACCAGGTGAAATTAGGTGTCCCTCTTATCTACTTCCATACAGCCTTGACAAACACCTATCAGAGCAATGTAAGATATCCATGATCTTCCCATCTCTCTCCTGAGGGTCATCTTTATATCCCTGCTAGTTCACACAGTGCCTAGCACACTCTGCTTAAAATGAATTTTGAAGGAATGAACAGAGACACCTGACACTGTTTTAAAGATGGGTATTTTAAGGGGGTGGGAGCATGTCCTTCTGTGGAAAGCTCATCTGAATGCGTTTTAATGAGTTAAAGCAGTGTTTCCGTCATATCAGACATGGTGGGATAGCTTGAATCAGGCATGCAGTAAGGAACCCAAAGCATAGCATGGTGTGGCTAGAAGCTCAAAAAAACAGTCATGTTTTCTTTTTCTTTAATGCATTGACCTTTTCTTCTTATACATGTCAGAATGGCTAGAATAAAATAGACAGGATATAACAAGTGTTGGCAAAGATATAAGGAAAAAGGAACCCTCATGGACTTTTGGTGGAAATGCAAACTGGTGCAGCCACTGTGGAAAACAGTATGGAGGTTCCTTTAAAAAACCAGAATTACCCTATGATCCAGTAATTCCATTAATGGGCATATACCCAAGGAGAGTAAAAACAACAACAACTAATTTAAAAAGATATATGCATCCTCATGTTTATTGCATTATTAACAAGAGCCAAGATATGGAAACAACCCAAGTGTCTGTCAACAAATGAATGGATAAAGAATATGTGATATATACAATGAAATATTCCTTAGCCATAAAAAAGGAATGAGATCTTACCACTTGCAACAACATGGATGGATCTGTAAGGTATTATGCTAAATTAAATAAATCAGAGAAAGATAAATACTGTATGATTTTACTCATATGTGGAATTTAAGAAACATAACAACAACAAAAAAAAAGACACCAAAATTCATACTCTTAAATACAGAGAACAAACTGGTAGTTACCAGAAAGGACATGAGGTGGATACATGAAATAGATAAAGAGATTAAGGCTATACTTATCATGATGAGCACTGAATAATGTATACAAATGTTGAAACATTATATTATACACCTCACATGAATATGACACTGTATGCTAATCATATAGATATAAATATACACAAAAAAGTGCTGACCTTTTCTAAAACTTTAGAAAACCTAGAAGAAATGGAAAACATACATGGACCAGAATCAAAACTATGAAGTGTTTCCTGAATGCAAATTAAAATCTCTATTGATGTTCTCAAAATGTACGAGTTCCTTAAATAATCAGAAAACTAGCCTTTCATTCAAAGAACAAAGAACAAAGTTTGGAAACCCAGATTATATCTTATGGGTGTTCAGACAAGGAGGAAGGCAGTCTGATAATATTTTATGAACTCCAGGATAAGGAAAGGGGGTTTTGTTTAGAGTAGAAATGAGAAGAGCCGAGAAGTAGAGGAAAGAGGGAGGAAGGGAAATTAGGGCAGTTAGAGGAAAGAGTGAGGAGGGAGAAGAAAGAAAACAACTGGCTAAGCCATCAATTTACATCGAAAAAAATGCAAAAGCAAGTTAAAAAAAGAGAGACCTGACTCTCAGCCTTTTAATCAAAGTTAACAAGAAGGGCACACTAACCAATAGCATGGCAGATATTCCTGAAATAGAAGCTGGATTTTCATAGGTTTCCTTTGGGCTTTATGGCAAGAAATTTTCAGATTTCCTTTTTCATTCAGTCAGTTATGTGTGCAAGCAGACCATATTACACAAACTTGGTTAAAATCTTTCAGAAAGAGTAGGGTTGAAGGTGGAATATGGTGCATTTCTTGGTCACTGCTTGGCACGTCTTAATTATTAGTTTCTTGGGCTTGCTGCTTTCACTTATATATAGCGGCATAATCCTCCCCAAATCAATTATATTCCCTCTCATAAGCTCCCTCCCTCCCTCTCTCTCTCTCTCTCTCTCTCTCTCTCTCTCTCTCTCTCTCTCACACACACACACACACACACACACACACACACACACACATGCCTTTGGTACCACAAGAGTAGATGAAAGCACATGACCACTGACTCATATAACAACTTCTCCACCCCCACTGACCTTTGCCCAGAACTTCTTTGGGTTCTGCCAACTAAAGTGAAGGCCAGGCCTAGGCTGGAGCCTCATGAGACCCATCACACCATCACAGTAGAGCCAGCCAGACCAGAGGAGAAGGCAGCCAAGTGTTGAAATTCAACAAAGACTATGAGTTGGACAGGCTGAAGACAGTGATAGGCATAACCAACTCTAATCCCATGGCCTAAGGAGTGCAAAAAGGAAAGCTGTCAGAGGGCAGAGGCATCCATCTGCTGTATTCACTGGTATTTCATTGACGTATCCCAAGTGCCCAGAGTGTAGCACTTTGAATATTTGTTAAATGAAGGATAAATGAATGAGCTCCAAAATGTTAGTGCCCATTGGAAATGTTAACATACTTAACTGTTAAATGTTTAACCACAGTATCAGTGTTGCAAAGTAGTAGACTAGAAAATTGTTAGTACTACCTACATATTAACTAGATATTTATCCCATTAATAGGACATTTTGGTTGATTGGACAGGAGGACATAGCACTTAGACTATGTGGGTTTCTCTTTTTAATTAACTTGTAATAAAGGGAAATTGGTCTCTCTATGAAAAAAAATCACAAGTCAACAAAAGGTACTAAACATTTAGTGAATAATGTACACAAGCCTCAGAAGAGACAAAATAATTGCTTTCTAGCTCTGGAGCTTCACCATATTTCTTTTTGCTCTTCACATGGTTAGAACTATTACGGTGATTGATTCCCATCACCGAATGTGGGCTGATTGCGTTAGTAATGCAAGGCTATGTTACTAACATTCCTGTGTATTCACAATCCCATCCATACTATTAATATGAGAAGACTGTTCATGATTTGTGATCACAGCCAGAATCAGCAAGGCCTTTTGTTGGTTAAGACTCCTTTCTGCCTGGCTGGCTTTCCTAAATTTGTATGCGATAAACCATTCTGTGATATGTCATCCATACAAAGTCCTATAATGTAAGAAACCCTCACAGGGGAACATTCACTTGAATAGGTTAATTAACAATGACTAGATAGGAGTCTCACTAACTGTGAATTGGAGGTTAATTTATTTTAAAATCATATTTTGTTATGTAGAGGCACAGACGTCTGCCTGACAGAGGTCTCTAAAGCACATTTCCAAAGTTGAATTGAGGGGTCTAGAAACACTTCCTCCTTCCACTTGGTGTTCTTGTAGTATTTGCAGCACAGGCCAGAAACTGAGGAGTTACCTGGCCATCTTCTTTACCTCCTCTGCCCCCATTTCATCTGTCAACATCACCTCTTCAGCATCTTCACTTCATTTCGCCCCCTTTATCCTCTGTACTGCCATCACCAAGTCCCAGCCACTCTGTCTCACTTGGACTTCAGGGATGCCCTCTTAACACGCACTAAGACTACCTCCAACCCATTTTTTACACAAAAATTATGTTTCAAAACACAATTATGATTATGATACCCATATGAATAAAACACTCAAATGACTTTCCTTCTCCACAGGATTATTACCACACTCCATTAAGGTGATCTCATATATACCAGTTGTGCTCAACAGTCACTCGCTCTACTTTCACTTAGTAATGGAATCCCGTGCAAGAAGACATTTCCAAGCCAACCTTGCAGCGAACTGTGGTCATGTGACTCAGTTTTGGGTAGGAGGATGTAAGCAGAAGTGGCAAGTGCATCTTTCAGGGAAATACACATCTCTACTTCCCCTTCTCCACTTCTGTTGGCTTGGATTTTGATGCGCTTGATCACCAAATACACAGATGAGAGCTACCTAGACCTGGGGAACATTTCTGGAACTCACTCAGCAGAAGGATCACAGAAAAAGTGGGTTTAAACACTGGCAAAGGACCAACTGTCCAGTGGTTTTCTGACCAGCCAGCACAGATCTTTCTAGCTTATCCTTGAAAGAAAAAGTTCATTTTCATCTCATTTTTTAGGCTCAGCTGTTAGGGTAGTGGGAAAAAGTAATCACACAGGACTTGCATTACAACAGAGGCTGAAATTTTACCCTTAATACCTATAAAGAAAGAAAACGTACCTGAATGTATAATATTCTGATAGGGCTATTTTTTGTCTTTTATTTTCTTTTTACAAGAGTTATGAATCCTATTAGTGTGCTAGAACCAGAAGTATTTTTTACTTTAGAACCTGTGAATAGTTTTATTTGTGGAATTATTAAGGCCACAGAAATGACCACCATAGTCAGATAGAAATATTTTGGTCTAATAAGAAGACAGGGGACAATCAATCCCATTCTGTCCCAAATGAAACTTCCAAACCTCAAGTTAGTAAAAACAGTTAATAAATACCAGTTATACAAAGAAGAGCAGGGAAGTATAGGAAATTAGGAAAAGGAGCCTGGTCTATTAGTGTAGTGGGTTGTATTTTTCCAGCTTTGGGCATCCAGCTTCCCTAAACCAAATTGTATACTGAGTAACATATTCTGAAATGGTGCCGGTGGGACAAGGATGTGGCTCTCTGCTTCCAACACCATTTGATTCACAGATGCTTCCTATTTGTACCAACAAGACGAGGTAAATCAAGATTAGGAGTATGTGATGCTATTTGCAAAATGACTGTTTTCCCTGAAGCCAATTTTTATTTTATTCCTCTGATTATGCATGTACAATACTTATGTAGAAGTTTGATCAATATTAATACAATGTAAAACAAATTATGAATTCCTTTTCTGTCATTCTCTTTCCAATAAAATTTCTAAAGAAAGCTGAAAACAGACAAAAAGCTGTCTCATGTTTTTCCTTTTTCTTTTTCCATTTAACATTAGCGTCTCTTAAGTACCTGCCAATTAGATTGCCACTTTTTCTAGGAAGTGCTGCTTTTAGCAATCTTTTGTTGACTCCAATGAAATCAACCGACTCAGCTAATATGAACTGATTAGATTGAGAATGAAGTCCTAATACCAACAGCTGACCCATAGTAAGTACTTGACATTAAATGTTGGATGACCCAAGCAGATTCTATCAGCTTGGAGAAATTTCAAGTGAGAGGATAGGGAGCTTGAAGACATTATAAAAGAATCCATGAAGGACTCAAGATATATTGAGAGAGAGATACAGGAGAATGGCTATGCACAGCAGCAGAGATCTGATGTCATTATAGTAAATCCCCATTACGTGGAATTACATGGAAGCATCCTCTTCCTTGCTGGCTAAAGAAGCATAATACCTTTCCACCCATCACCACCACCTCAAAATACAAAAACTGTGAACATAAAATTTAATGGCTGCACTAATTAATATTCCCCCATATTCCTATTACTAGCCCTTCAACTCAGTGCTTTCTTAACTGTGAGTCACAGTTAAGACTAGTCAGTTAAGACTAGTCAGTCTAGTGGGCCAAACCCTGCTTTGTTTGCTGGCCTATTTAAACAAATAAAATGGTGCTACAAGGCTGAATGTTCCTACCCCCTGCCCCAATTCATATATTGAAACTTTATCCTAAATGTGATATTTGGAGGTGGAGCCTCTTAGGAGGGGATTAGGTAATGAATGGGATTAGTGCCCTTATAAAAGTAGTCCCAGAGAATTCCCTGTACTCTTCCACTATCTGAGAATATACTGAAAACAGCTGTCTATGAGCCAGGAAGTAGGCCTTCACCAAACATGGCATCTGCCAGCACCTTGGTCTTAGACTTCTCAATCTCCAGAACTGTGAGAAATAAATTTCTGTTGTTTAATAAGCCACTCAGTCTATGGTATTTCTGTTACAGCAGTCAGAACAGATGAAGACAAATGGAGAGGAGAGGGGAAGGGAATAAGACAGCTTCTTCACATGGGACTTTATGCTGGCCAACATGGCACTGCAAGTTTACACTTTGAACTTCCTCCTCTGTGCCAACTACTGCAATGGTAGGTTTATTTATTTATTTATTTTTAACTAAGATAGTAGTACTGGAAAATGTTAAAGAGCAATAACAAGCCATGGAAGGCAGATTGAGGAGCTCCAACCCACATATGGTGGGAGTTCCAGGTGAGAATTTAATTCAACTGCAAGAATCATTTTTGGAAAAGGTTATTATTAATTTTATAAAATTAAAAGAATGGAATGAGTTTTCAGATTAAAAGCCCACAGTAATCACTGAGGATTATAAGTAAAAAGTAAATCGACAATAGGGCATCATGATAAAGAAATATTCGTTTTTTTTTTTGTTTGTTTGTTTTTTATTTCTAGGAGAGAGAGAGAGACAGCGCGAGCAGGAGAGGATCAGAGAGAGATGGAGTCACAGACTGAAACAGGCTCCAGTCTCTGAGCTGGCAGTCAGCACAGAGCCCAATGTGGGGCCCGAACCCACGAACCGTGAGATCATGACCTAAGCGAAAGTTGGACGCTTAACCGACTAAGCCACCCAGGCGCCCCAAGAAATATTCTTTAGAGGGACTTTAAATAAGAGATAGATTATCCACTAACAAATTGAAACATAACAGTAGAAGATTTCTCCTTAGCACAACAACAAATGTTAAAACACAAATGAAAACTTTTTAGTGTCAGAGAAATAACCATCCACTTAGAATTTGATACCTAGCTAAACTGTCATCAAGTCTTATGTTGGGCAGGTGGTGAAGAGCATATGAAAACAGTTTTCTACCTAAAAATTATAATTTATAATTTTTTTCAGTGTTTTATTTATTTCTAAGAAAGAGAGAGACAGCGTGAGCAGGGGAGGGTCAGAGAGAGAGGGAGACACAGAATCTGAAACAGACTCCGGGCTCTGAGCTAGCTGTCAGTACAGAGCCCAATGCGGGGCTCAAACCCACGAACTGTGAGATCATGACCTGAGCTGAAGTCAGATGCTCAACCGACTGAGCCACCCAGGCACCCCCTACACATTAGAATTTAAATAATGATTAAAGGAACTACTTTTGCAAGAAAACATGAATCACTTTAAGTACATGCTGAAAGTCTTTTTAAATAAGTTCTCTCCCAACTATTCCAGTTATTATCCCTGTAGTTATTGATCCATTTCTCTGCCCCCCCCCATTTAAATCCAAACTTCTTGAAGAAACATTAGACTCTTATTCTCAATTCATATTTGTCCACTTTCCTAAACCTATTAAAAGCAGGCCTTAAACTCTACTACTACAATGACATGATTTGTTCTTGACACTAATGACTTCTACATTGCTAAATCTAGTGGTTACTTCTTAATCATCTCATTTGACTTATTAACATACAACATAATGGATCACTCTTTGAAATACTATCATAATTTGGTATTTGGACACTATTTCCCATTGATTCTCCCACCTCACTGAACACTTCATCTTGGTGTACTTTGCTGTGTCATCTTCATTTGCTGAGCCATGTAACATTGAACTACTCTTAGTCCTTATCATCCACTCTTCTCTACCTACAATATTCTTAGGTGATTTCATTCCATAATATGTCATTAGTAGGCTCTATATGATTATGGTCTCCAAATTTATAACTTTAATCCAAAACTTTTCCTTGAACTACAGGCTTATACATCCAATTGACTAATAATTCCCTTGGGTGTTTGATATGAATCTCATATTTATAAATCTATAAACAAATGTTTGATTTTACCCTCCTAACGTTTTCATTCCACAGTGTTGGTCATTTCAATCAATATCACCTTCATCCTTCCATACTCTCAGCCTTTTCAGTCATACCTTACAAAAAACCAATCCATCAACTAATTCTCTCAGACATACCTTCACATTATATCCAGAATGTGATCATTTCTTTCTGTCTTTATCACCTTCACCCAAGTCACCAATATTTCTTATCTGGATTATTATAATTATTTCTTAATTAGTCTACATGCTTCTGGTCTTGAACACCCTTATCCCCAAATATATAAGTCACCCATCAATATCTTGCTAAAATAAGAACATGTCAGTTTTGTGTTCAAGACCCTCAGATGGGTCTTCACTTCATCTTTGAGCTCTTTCCTAAAAACCCAAATCAATAATAACTCTTAATCCTTATTTTTTCCATAACACTTATCTTTAATTGACATACTATATATTTATTTGCTTACTGATTTTTCTTTATCTCCTCTTACTAGAATGTCAATTATAAGAGTTCAGGGATTTTTGTCTGTTCTGTTCACTGCTATATTTCCAAGCACCAATAACTACAGCAAGCCAATAGAAGCCATATAATAAGGATTTATTATATGATTAAATAAGTGGTGAGGAAAAACAAAGATAAAACACGATAGCCAATTCAACCAAATATTGTTTATAAAAACAATAGGGGCCACATTTTCTATTGATCAAAAAAGGTGAAAGAAATTTTAGACAATAAAAACAAGGAAAATAGGTAAGCTTACCTCAAAGAACAATTAAAATGTGTTAGATTTTCTGCTTTGTTTGGGAGAAGGATAGATACTCTGTGTGAAATGGGAACACTTACATTGCTTGATGTGGGAGTGAGCAGCCCCACTGAGGGGTGCATGAGTACATGGGTATAAGGTGAGCACGGACAATGTGGCTGTTGTAGGCTTTTGCTGCCTTAAGAATCAGCACAGTTGTGGGAGGACCAACATCAGGGAAGACTGAGAAGGTCACACTCCACCCCAGACTCTAAGAAGGGAAAGAGAGGTGAGCATAATCATATTCTTGGAAAAGTAGCAGGCGTCACATAGTTTAGGAACAGAAAGAGGAGATTAATTATAGACTCATGTTCTGTGGATGTTTTTTCTCAATGAGCAGAAATGGAGAATCATTATTCCCAGGTAATAACTATATGTATTTGAAAAAAAATGAAAGAAAAAACATATGTTTAGCTTTGAAAAGAAACATTTATGAAAAGTAGTTGTTTAAATAAATACCTAAAAAGGCAAGACTGCCAGAATATGCTTTAAGACTTTCTGGGGGAAAAAAAAGGCCCATAAGATAATACAATAAAAACATAAACATCCTGTTCAAGTAACATTTAGACCAGGAATGCAAGGACAGTTCAATATCAGAAAGATCTAGCTATATAATCTCCTGCATTAATGTATTAAAGAGGTAGTCAAATGGTTATTCTACCATGCGGAAAACTAGTGTTTATAATTTAACACAATAAGCTCTTAATAAACTAGAAATCCAGAGTTTTTTGAATCAGACAAAAATATGTCACCCAAAAACCTGTACCTAAAAGTATACCTAAAATGAAACTTTTCAAGCATTCTCACAATTAAGCAGCACAAGAAAAAAAATGCCTATTATAAAGGCATACTATTTACATGGCATGGTACCTTGTAAGGATAGGAGAGTGGAGAACAACAGGGGGAAAAAAAGCCTAAAAAAGTCCAAAGCATAGATGAGATCTTAGGACACAACAGAGAAGGCACTACAAATAACGGAGAAAGAAGAGTTCAGTACTGAGACAACTTGTTTTTCTTATGGAATAAAACTAGATCCATGCTGTACACTACATACACAAATTAGCTCCACGTAAATTCAAAGTCTACACATGGAAAACAAAACTTTGAGAAGTAAATTAAAGCAATTTAGAGTACAGGAGAGATTTATATATAATATAACCATGGAGGAGAAAGTGATTGCTGAAACAAGGCACAAAATGCAGAATCATAAAAGAAATTTAACTATATCAAAATTTAAAAATTATCTATGTTAAAAGAGGTCATAAAAAAACTAAAATGCCATCAATGGATGGTAGGCAAAAATTTCAACAATGAAATTTTCGATATATGAAAAAAGTAGTAGTTATATATATGAAATATAAACACATATATTAAGATACATATACCTTAGGATCATACACATTTACACATGTTTCTGTAAATCAATAAAGAGAACAGACAATCAAAGAGTCAACAAAGAGTAGAAATAGATAAGTCAGAAAGGAGGAAATCCTAATGGTCCTATATAAATGATGTTCAATTTTATGAATAATCAGAGTAATGAAAATTGAAACAATGAGATAGTGATTTGAATCCATCAACCCACAAATAATTAAATCTGATAATAAGTGTGAGCAAGGACCTGGTGGGAGTGTAAATTGGTACGAGAGCACTATGGAGGGCAATTTGGCTGTGTCTGCCAAATATGAAAATGCACACATATCCTATGACGTGGCAAGTCCACTGATATAGACTCCAGAAAAATTCTATTACATGTGTCCTAAAGAAATTGTATAAGGATATTTATTTCAGTATAATTTCTTTTTGTAAAACAATTGAATCATTTTAAATTTTGATCAGTATAGGAATGGATAAGTTGTAATATTTTCATAAGATGGAGTAATATACAGCAATGTTTAAAAGAATGAACAAGGGGACTATAAAACCATAAATTCTGAAAACGAAATGTTTGATAGTAAAAGTAGCAGTTGCCAGAATACCGCATTCCACATTTAAAGTAAAATATGTGGGGGTACTTGGGTGTTCAACTCTGTCAGCTGAATGTCAGACTTCAGCTCAGGTCATGATCTCCGGGTTTGTGAGTTGAAGCCCCACATCGGCTCACTGCTGTCAGCCTGTCAGTGCAGAGCCTGCTTCAGATCCTGTGTTCCTTTTTCTCTGTCCCTCCCACCACCTGCATGCTCCTAAAATAGATAAATATATAAGAAATAATAAAGCAAAATATATGAACATTTAATTAATTAATTAATTAATTAATTAATAGAGTGTGTGAATACATGTGTATAAAACAGAGAGGAAGGAAGAGAGAGAAGCCCAAGCAGTGCCCATGCCCAGTCCACAGCCTGATGTGGGTCTCAGTCTCATGACTGTCAGATCATGAGCCGAGCTGAAACCAAGAGTCAGATGCTTAACCGACTGAGCCATCCTGGTGTCCCGTGAGTATTGAAAAATACACAAATAATTTGTATTTCATGCATACAATAAGCATGGTTTATATATGCGGTAAAATTTACAAGTATGAAAACAGGACTGTAGAAATGTCAACACATGACAATTGTTCCTCTCGGGTAGCAGAGAGTAGGTTGATGCTCAGAAAGGCAAAACAGGGAACCTCAAATTTATCTGTGTACTTTGTTCCTTTAACAAACAGCAGCTAGAAAGCACACATGGGAAAAACGTTTACATTTGATGTATTCATCTGGGTGACAGGTGCATGGACGCTTACCATAGAATCCTTAGTACATTAAAAAAATAAGAGTATTGGAGAGCTCTAAATCTATATCCCTGCCCAGAGTCAAAAATAACAAGCCTGCAAAAGTCTGTGCAGAGAGAAAGATAAAAAGAGGTTCCGATAAAGAGGAGTTCGTGTAGGGCACCTTCTCCTGGACAACACTGACGGGGAGGATGGAATAGTTACCCAGCTGAGTTCTGGTCACTGAATCCATGACTGCCAGCCCCATAGGCACCCTACCCACCCTCATGACTCAACAGTTGACCCTCGCCAGAGACTGTGTTATAGGACAGGGAAGGGGAGTTTTCTCAATCCCTGTTTCGAGGCTAGGCTGAGGAACATTTTCTTCACAGATTCCAGAGAAAGGCCACAGAGTGTACCTTCCAGGAACGACAGCAAATCACATGGGAGATTGCACAGGCTAGGTCCTGTCACAAGGCTTCCCAGAGTTCTGGTGCCAGCCGTGTCAGATTAATGTAAAAAAAAAAAAAAAAAAAAAAAAAAAGTATTTTTCACGAGCTTCAAAAAGCAAGTGAATTTAAGCACTTCAGCACTCCAATGAAAAACTGATTTGGGGCACAATGATTAACAAGTGGTCCTCAATCCCTGTCCCTGGAAGTCACAACACATGCACCAGCCCGAGGTAAGCCGGACCTGGGGGTCTTGTGTAGTCACGGTGAATCACAACAAATGGGTGTGCCAGGGCTGGTTCATTTTACTCAAGTGGACCACTGTGAAACCTGCCAGCAAATACCTATTAAAACAAGAACCAAAACATCTCACAGGCTACAGTGTGTTTCAGTTGGTTGAGAAATATCAAAATGAATAACAGAGTAACAATAACAGGACAGCACAGGCAGAAGCCCTGTAGAGAGCTTCACACACCTGCGGTCATGTCAGCCTGAGTGCAAAAGCACCAGAATGCCACGTTCATGGTCTCAAGTGATGGCAGAAAGTATCGGGAGAAAGGCCATAATTCGTCTTCTTTTCCTGCTGCAGTAACCACTGAGAGTAAACTCAGAAGCTCCTGCTGAGAATTCCTTAGGAAGAGAATCAGTGGCTTAAATAAAAGGATTTTACTCTTAAAAGATACAATGATTCCAAATAGGCTTCCATTTAGATTTCAGTATGCAGAAGTATTGTCCTTACATATTTATTCTGCATGTCCTTTAACAGTGTCCTTCACAAACATTTCCCACAGATTTGACCAGGGCAGCTTCAACTGCTTCCCCAGAAAACACTCCAGCTATTCCTCTCATTAAAAGAGATGAAAAACTGAGAGGATAGATGACTGACTTAGTTTGTGCCAACAATCTATCTCTGAATATGACAGAGCTTGTGCAAAACAGACACTCCTTAGATGTTAATCAAAGATTCGGTACTGGTAGTAATTTCTATAGCCTCAATTGAGTTGCATCAGTATTCAGAAAATTTAAAGGTCTGTGATTTTACATCTAATTTTTTCCCCAGTCTAAAGAGACTTTAACTATCAAGTCTCAATGTGGTCCCCGGTTTAAAGCAAAAAGACAAAGTATGCAGTAGATAACACGGTGGGCGTCACTCTGAGCTCCATAATGGCTCTGTCTTGCCTTTTTAACTAAGCTGGCAACATCTGTTATTCTCTAAGACAGTGTGGACATTTCCTTCCATGTCAGTCATTTCAGAGGTAAGTGCCCCCACTCAGTCACAAATGTTTGACTGTCTGAGTCTTCCTCATTATCATTTCTGAAACTGAATATCCACAAGACAATTTGTCCTCTTCAATCACAATTTTAATTGTATTGTAAGTTTTAGCCTGTTCGGTACTAATTCTACATTTAACTTGTTTCAAGTGAGGAAGGTGGGCTGAGGAATCCCTCCATTTGTTCATTTCTCTTTTGGTCCTGAGAATGAATTTTGGCTCCATTTTTAGTTAATAATGGGATATTTTAAAATCATAGATCCCCCCAAAAAATCATAGATCTTATATCTCAGGGATGGAAGGAATGATAAGAGTGAATGTATTTCATAAACTCAGCTTGGGCAAGGGGGATATTTCTACCATGAATCTGAAACTGGCTGAGGCCTCAAATGGAGCAGGAACAGACTGACCTACCACGAGTTAGGTTGTGCCTGTGACAGTGGGCTTCAGTTAAACACAGTGGAATATCCACTCTCTTAAAGGCTGTCAAATTCAAAATTTGCAAGGCAGATTCAGCCTCAGGACTCCGACATCTTATAGTTGTAGAGAGTGAACTGCCTTAACTGTTGACAAAGACACACAGGCTTCTAGTCTTCAGTGTTGCAGATAAGAAGAAGATGGCCAGAATTTTAGCAAGGAAAATGTGTACTGATGTATATATGTCCTACGGGGCAGAGCCAATCTCACCACAATGTGGCACATCTTTGGGTTTTGATCCTCTTTCTTATGAAGGGACAAATAACCTTGGGAGTTAGAAAAGTTGCTCAGCCAGCAACCACAATGATAACCCACCTTGGCAGCAGAAAAGAGTGATAATTAGACACCAATTTCTTCTGTAGGATGAGCTGGGAGTAGTGGGTGGGATTTTTTTTTTTTTTTTTGGCTTGTTATTTCAAGATCAAAGAAAAAAATTTTAAATGTTTATTTATTTTTGAGAGAGTGAGACAAAGCATGAACAGGGGAAGGGCAGAGAGAGAGGGAGACACAGAGTAAGAAGCAGGCTCCAGGCTCTGAGCTGTCAGCACAGAGCCCTACATGGAGCTTGAATTCACGAATTGTGAGATTGTGACCTGAACTGAATTGGATGCCTAACCAACTGAGCCACCTAGATGCTCCCTGAAAAAAATGTTTTTATATTAGCAGCTTTATTTTGATCACCATAGCTAATATTACTGCCAGAGTGAAAACATGGTAAAGAGAAGCTAAGACTGAATTTATCTGTATTTACACTGTCACTTTTAAGCTCCAACTAGAAAATGCCTTTGATCAAAATTTTTCAATAGATTGCTGAAAACAGAAAGTTTCTTCTGGTAAGTACTAACATGCATAAGTTTCTTACATAATAGATGAGAAAAAAATTTTTTTGATATATGAATGTTTTCTTCTTGTGTTGACAGAAATTTGGCAGTTACTATGCACCACCCTTGACACAGAAAGTGGCTCAATCAACCACTGGCCTCTTCTTACAAATCTGGTAATCTGGGTCCCCTCAATAGAATAATGATAGGGATGTTTTCCTATTTGCAAGACAAAACTAAGGAACAATGGAGTGTTTATTTTGGCCCAGTGACTTTGTACAAAGGTCCCATCCACCTTCAAAAAATCCTGCTTATAAATTCCTAACACCCAAAAAGTCAAGCTGAGAAAAACCATGACTTTAGCATTTCCTTTTGGCCAAAATCTTTAAATTGGAGAATTCAAATAAGACTTTCAAAATTATTTTTAAGCAGCTGAGAGAACCAATGAATATGCCAAAACCTTCTCAACCCAAACTATTTCCCAAAATTGTCTGCTTGTCCCATTTTTGATTCAGTTAAGAATTAGAGAAGTACATTTAATGTAACGACAACTCTCAGCCCAAGGAACATCTTCACTTTTAAAAAGAGAAATCAGCTTTTCTCTTCCTTTATTAACAGGTTTTCCCAGCAAAGGAAAGCAAAAAAAAAAAAAATTAAAATATAAATAACTTAATATGAAATATATGTGCCAAAAGTGTCTTCAGTGATCTGTTTTTTAACCAGACAAGCTCTCTGGCAGATGAAAATCATTAGCAAGCAAAACTGTAGATCTTTTAAAATGTGCTGGAAAAGTTTCAGAGAAGATCTACAGCATAAATAGCTTTATAAACCTGAAGCAACATTCTAAATTACACCTGGTACATCAGTTGGCCTAGGATAAGAAATATGAATTAAATCTTGAAAGATACTGGCCTCGACAACAATATAGCCTAAAGGGAACTTGTATCCAAGATGCCATCCTTTAATCTGAAAAGCATGCATATGTCTGTTCCTCGTGCCCACTGTTGCACAAGTAGAGAAGTATGGGCTAGAGCTAAGCCAAAGGCACCTCAAGAACAGCTGATATTCTTGCAAGAGGTCTTCTTCAGGCAAAGAGCATAAGAAGACTGCAGGCCATTTCCCCCAGCACTTAGCCACTCACATATTCAATTAATAAACATGTGTAAGTGCCTATCATATGCCACACACTTTCCAGGGCACTCCAAATCAGTGATAAAGGTCTCCTGTCTCATGGAAGTGACATTCTAGGGAAAGAAAATTGACAATAAAAAACAAACAGGTAAGTGAGAAAAGAATTACTTGATGGAATAAGTGCTATAAAGAAGGCATAACAGGGTGATGGAAATGGGGGCGAGGGACTTACTCATGTAACTGGGGTCACAGAAGATCTTTGAGGATCTGAAATCAGAAGACAAGAGGAGCCAGCTATGCCAAAATCTGAGCACAAAGCCTTCCAGGCAAGGGGATAAGCAGCCTGGTGGATTCGGGAACAGAAGGAAAATCAGTGTGGCTAGAGCTTAGTCCTCAATTCAATCACCTATAATTGTGCATGCTTACGTCACTGTAACATGTTCTTCAAACTTGGGGCAGAACAAGGAAACCTACAGAAAAACATACTAATGCTGGTAAAAGCAGGAAGAGGTCTTAGGATCTTCTGGCCACAATAATGACCCTAAGGACCCTGATGTCAAGAGCTTGAGCTTAATTCCAGTTTGTTTTCCAGTATTGATAGGTTTGACCAGTTTCTCACAGTTGAAGGCATAGAGAGAGCATGCAAGGCCAGCAGGATTGAGGAGTGCAGGGTGTGGCTAGGAGAGGAACCATTCTGTTTATCTCCTGGGACCTCTGACCAGAAAGGAAACACTATCACAAGGTATCTTATGGTACAGCAATCTCTCTCTTGCTTTTGACTTTTTTTATTCTGCCTTTTATAACAGTTTTTCAGTATTGTCTTCTTGTCATTGTTAACCTGTGGCAGAGATGGTCTTACCTATTGTTCTCTTTTCAGTACTGAATATAGTGCCAGACTATAAGAGATGCTCAATAAATTATAAATCCCCCAGGATTGGCTTTGACTTTATTAGCCCAATATCCTAATTGTAGGGACAGTGGTATACAAATAATGTAATTGTTTTTGTTTTGCTGTATAAGTAAGAAATCCTTAAGAACTTCTGTGCTATCTGCCAAAGTACAGATGGATTCCTGGTAATGCTTTGGCATAAAGTAGATAATGATGCCTGTTGAATGTATGCAGCATGTCTGAGTGGGCAAATCTATGAACAAATTCCAGCAAGAATAACTGCATGCAGGGCCACTTTATTCAATCAGCAATGGGTTCTACTATATGTTCAGCAGTAAGGTAAGTGCTGCAGAGACAACGGTGAGTAAGACACATGGTCCTGCTACAATGGAGCTATCAGTATGGTAGGGAAACATATTGAAGACATCACGCATGTATGTAATTATAAGTGCTGTGAAAGGATGATGATCAGAGAAGCTTCTTGGAAAGCTACCAGGATGACACGGTCAAGTTTATTCAAAGTGTCAATGCCACCACATAATCATGAAGTCTCTTTAGGAACCAGGCCTGTAGACATAGAGCAAGTGTTCAAGAAAGATGACAACTGATAGTAGCTCAAGCTGCCTCTGGTAACCAGGGATGGGTTACTGAGAAAATATGTGGAATCTTCCCTTTTGGCCATCTTTAAAATTAAACTCAAACTTTTTATGTGTCCTGATTGTGTGTGGTCTTGTTTAAAGACAGAATACACGAAGCAACTTAAAATTGTCTTTTGCAGGCATTCTTCATTGCACCATGATTCCTTTACTAAATGCTTTAAATATAGCAGCTCAGCTATTTTTCTGAGCATACCAGGAAAAAAATGAAACTTATTTTCTGAGCAAAAAAACAATGCATTACCCTTGTTCTCCCATCATTCAGGAAAAACAGCTAAGTGAAATTCTGGTCAAACTTTCCAAAAAGCTTTGGGCTGAGGACAAGCATGGAAAAATTCAAGCCCAAAGGAGAAATTTCCAGAAATTTAGAAGCAAGTGAAAACAGGGGGTTATAACAGTTCAGTACTTGCTGCCAGGAACAAAGTATATACGATCTTATTTATTGCTGAAAGCTTTTCAGAGAGGCAGCATCTGGTTTCAGCGACGTCTTGCTTTTTCATCCCGTCCAGCAGCTGGACTGAGCACTATAGCACAAGGAGATCAACCAATTGGCCAAGGTGACGCAGCGAGTTAGTGACTCTTCCAGATTAGACCACAAGAGCCTCTGACTCCTTGAATGCCAAGAATAAGTCACGTGACAAATGGAGAGTTTAACGCTTTTTATTGACTCCAAGTGGATTCGTCGGCTTTAATTTTCTATTTGTGTTTACATTTTCAGAGTCCCAAAGAATCATTCTTTTTCCCTTTTCTCCGGTGGACAGATCAGATATCAGCTTGGTTCCCTATGAATGCCAAAATTCCCCACCCCCCTCAACTAGGAATTATTCACCTAGGCTGAATGTGCTAATGGCAGGAAAAGTCAGAAATGGTCATGCAATGTTCCACTCACACTGGGAAGGGGAAGATGGAGATCGAAAGGCTGGCTAACTCTTGAGCAGAGAAGCTCGTCACTCTGCTTTGGTTGTTCCAAAAGTGCCTCTTTGAGGCAGGGGAAACACTGATGAAGGTGAGGTTAATCTTCCAGGAGAAAGTGTCATAAGCTTTGACTTCTCTGTGAGTCTTTTTCTCTACCAGTGTTATTTCTCACAGAGTCCTGGCAATAGAAAACACTTCCCTGAACTCCTTCTGCATATGTCTTCCATACCAACAGGTGAAAAGGAGGCTCTCTTTCCTAAGCATATGTGCTTCTCACATCCCAAGAAGACTACTGTAAGGGAACAAACAGGCAACAACAACACACACAAACACACAAAATACGTTTAATAAGAAGTTTCAGCATTAATATAATACCCAGTGTGGTACTCAATTATTCTAAGAAGCAACTTCAACTACATCAGTTGTCATCTTTCTTGACTGCTTGCTCAATGTCTAGAGGCCTGGATCCACTTAACGGCACACACATCCCCTAATGGTATCAGTATAATACTATTAATTATTACTATTATTCTCAGTTTTGTGAAATCAAAAAATCATTTTTAGGGAAAGAAAGGGAGGGGAGGGCATTGAAGGGAAAAGATTATCTCCATTCCTTTTAGTGTCTAAACTTTTAGCTTGTACATAATGTAATCTGAGAAGATTAGAGAGCTGAGCCAGTTAGTCGTGCGCAGGAATTTGACATATTGTAAAATGATCAAAAGATTATCAGGAAGGGAATAAGGTCTAATAAGGTTATCAGATTCTGCAATACACAGCATCAAGAGAAACCTTGTAAGCTTTTGGAGTCTACAACGATGCCCAGAAGGCATGCCATTTTAATAACGTAAAACATATGTCCACTCTATGGCAGCAACCTAATTTCACTCCAAGTTGGAACGAACAATACCACTAAGAAACATCTGACAATTTCAACACAACAGGAGTTGGGGAATTTTTACTCAAAACTTCATGCAGATGTCGAGCACAATATGAATAGAACATCTCGCTTTGTTTCCTTTACATCACAAGTTTCTCTTAATTGGAACAGACGGAATAATTTCTGACCAGAAAGACGTGATGGCATTGCAAGCATAAGGACTTCGGTTTTGGCTTACATACACCTTCTATTCCCCTTTGACTTATTATTACTCCAAGGGATAGCCACAATACTGAATTTATTGTCCTCATTCATTTGGCATTTGTTGCATGCCTAGGACCTGGGTACTGATTTAGGCCCTAAGGTTATAGTCATAAATAACACAGACACCTCCCTGCCCTTCTGGGCCTTCTAACTCTGTAGTTCACTCTTTTTTTTTTTTTTTTTTTTTTTTAACATTTATTCATTTTTTTTTTTGAGAGACAGAGAATGAGTGGGGAAGGGGCAGAGAGAGAGGGAGACACAGAATCCGGAACAGGCTCTGAGCCCTCAGCACAGAGCCCAATGCGGGGCTCGAACCCACAAACCGTGAGAGAGATCATGACCTGAGCTTAAGTCGGATGCTTAACCGACTGAGCCACCCAGGAGACCCTGTAGTTCACTCTTATTTCAAAGTTCAGTTATTGTTTTGATAAAGCTCAGTTCAGGTTTTCAAAAGGAAACCTTCTTCTAAGGACAATTCTGAAGTTATCACTGTCTTTCCAAAACATATTTTCTCAGCCCTCCAATTAGTCCATTGATATTAAACTCCCAAGTACGGTCATTCTTAGAAGAAAGAACTAGGACATGAGTAAGGGTTCTTTTTCCTTTGAGAAGATGAGTTCCTAAATTATAGATGTTCAATGAGTTAACCAGTAGGTTCAGTTGTTACATGTCAAACTAAGAACTGTCACAAAAGCCTGGACACGCTGACTGAAAAAGATGCCTCCAAATAGCAAATGTAAGCTTTCTGGGCCAAAAACCCTAACTGTATCGATATCCTAAGCAAGCGCCAGTAAGAAATGACACATTCTGGTAATCCAGTGCAAACAGCCAGGTTCAGTTTGCCCTAAACTTGTCCACAAGATCCTTTGTGCCAACAGGGCTCAATCCGACCACAGGGGATGCCAGGCAACTGGCTAGGACGTAAGTCACAGAGGCCCACCCTTCTGCTTTGGCATGAGTTTCCTCCATCTTTTGCTGGTGAGTGCTAAGGTGTTTCAGAGCTACATGAGCACACCTATATGTCTCTTCTTAGAAAACAAAACAAAACAAAACAAATAGCCATTTTATATTTGAGATTCTTCTACCTAACTTCTTTAGCTTTCTCTCACTGCCCCCCGCCAGCCACCCCCACCCCCCAGCTTGCCTCCTGTCCCCTTATCATTTCTCTCCTACTTTCCTGGCAACAGGGTGAAACGCTGTTAGAAGCTCATTACATTTTGTGAAGCTCTGCAAACATCGTATGTTGTCAGAGAGAACTGTGAAGACCGAGGTCACACAGTGGGGAAGTAGCGAAACAAGGATTCCAAGTAGTGCATCTGATTTCAGAGTCCTCAACTCCTGGACCATACTGCCTCTTTAGGTATTTTTGGCTTTCAGTCTTTATGATAAGGATGTACTGATTCTAGGCATTAAGAGTAGCAGTAAAATACAAGAAATTAATGTTAATCTCTGCAACACTTGAGAAAAATCTAACAAATTCACTGAAGTGCTTTACAGGAGGTAATTAAGGGGATAATTTATTATGGTTTTACATTTCAATTGCCCTAGTTTCAGTCCTTTTTACCTCCAGTTTTATTGAGAAATAACTGACGTACGACACTATATAAGCGTAAAGCACTCAGTGTGATGGTTTGATTTATATATACTGTGAAATGATGATCACAAGGGGTTCCATTAACAGCCATCTTCTCATACAGATACAATTTTAAAAAGTCCTCCTTGTGATGAGAACTTTTGGATTTGCACTCTTAATAACTCTACTGTGTATCAAACAGTAGTGTTAGCTTATATGTATTATGTTGTACATTACATCTGTGGTCCTTATTTATTTTACAACTGCAAGTTTGTATCCTTTGACCACCTTCCTCCTCTTCCCCCTCCTCTATCCTTCATCTCTTTTTCTATGAGTGTTCTTCTTTTGTTTTAGATTCCAAATATAAGCGAAATCATACAGTATTTGTCTTTCTCTGACTTCTTTCACTTAGTTAGCATCATGCCTTCAATGTCCAACCATATTGTCCCAAATGGTAGGATTTTTTAAAATGGCTGAATAATGCATATCATAATTTCTTTATCCATTTATCCACTGCTGGACACTTAGATTGTTTCTAGGTCTTGGCTATTGTAAATAATGTTGCTGTAAACATGGCTGTGTACATATCTTCTCCAATTAGTATTTTTGTTTGTTTTGGATATATTCCCAGAAATGGAATTGCTGATCATATGGTAGTTCTATTTTTACTTTTTTGAGAATCCTCCATCCTGTTTTCCAGAGTGGCTGCACCAATTTACAATCCCACCAACAGTGTAGCAAGGCTCCCCTTCCTCTGCATCCCTTGCCAGCATGTGTTATCTCTTTTTTGATGATGACTATCCTCATAGGCATGAGGTGATATAGCATCATGGCTTAATTTGCATTTTCCTAATGACTAGCGATGTTGAACATCATTTCATGTACCCGTTGGCCTTTGGGCATCTTCTGTGGACTCAGATCCCTTGTTCATTTGTTTTTGAGTTATAGGAGTACTTTATATATTTTGAATATTAACCCCTAATCAGGTATATGGTTTGCAAATATTTTTTCCCATTCTGCAGGTTGTTGAATGAATAAACATTAAGAAATTTAAAAAAATATATGGGCCCCATTTTATTCCTTTCCATGTGAATATCCAATTATTTCAGCATCATTTATTGAAAAGGCTATCTTCTCCATTGAGTGTTCTTGGCTTTCTTGTCAAATATTAGTTTACTCTATATGCTTGGGTTTATTTCTGGGCTCTCAATTCTGTTCCATTGGTCTATTTGTCTGTTTTTATGCCAGTGCCATAGTGTTTTGATTACTGTAGTTTTACAGCATAGCTTGAAATCAGGAAGTGTGATACCTCTTGCTTTGTTGTCCTTTCTCAGGATTCCTTTGGCTTTCATGGTTGCATATAAATTTTAGGAGTATTTTTTCCCCTAGTTTTGTAAAGAAAATGTCATTGAAATCTTGTTTGGGATTGCATTACATCTGTAGATGGCATTTTAGTAGTAGTGACATTTTAATAATATTAAGTTTTCTAATCTATGGATACAGGATATATTTCCATTATTTGTATTTCTTTGATTTCTTTTATCAATATCTTGTTTTCAGAGCAGAGCTCTTTCGCCTCCTTAAATTTATCCCCAAGTATTTTATTATTTTTATACTATTGTAAATGGGATTTATTTCTTTTTGAAAAAATTCATTGTTAGTGTGTAGAAATGCTACTGATTTTTATATGTTAATTTTGGGTCTTGAAACCATACTGAATGTATTGATTAGATCCAACAGTTTGATTGAATCTTTAAGATTTTCTCTATATAAAATCCTGCCATCTGCAATCAGAGATAATTTTACTTCTTCCTTTCCAATTCTGATCCTTCCTTCCTTCCTTCCTTCCTCCCTCCCTCCCTCCCTTCCTATCGATTGATCTATAAATCATCTACATATCTTCCCTATTACTCTAGCTAGGACTTCTAGTACTATGTTAAGTAGGAGTAGTGACAGTGGACACCTTGTCTTATTCCTGATTTTAAAGAAAAAACTTTTAACCTTTCACCATGGAGTATGATGTTAGTTGTGGGCTTGTCCTATATGGTCTTATAATGTTGAGATACCTTCCTTCTATGCCTAATTTTTTATAAATTTTTATCACAAATGGATGTCGAATTTTGTGAAATATTTTTTTCTGCATCTATTGAGATGATCATATGATTCTTTTCTTTCATCCTATTAATGTGATGTATAACATTGATTTGTTGTACCATTCTGCATCTCAGGGATAAATTCCACTTGATCATAATAAGTAATCCTTTTAATGTGCTGCTGAATTTGGTTTGCTAGTATACTTACAAATATAGAATATTTGCATCTATATTCATCAGAGATAATGGTCTGTAGTTTTCTTTGCTAGTAGTGTCCTTTTCTGAGTTTGATATCAGGATAATGCTGGCCTTATAAAATAGATTTGGGAGGGTTCTCTGTTTATTTTTTGAAAACTTTGAGAAAGATTGGTGTTAATTCTTATTTTTTTAAGCTTATTTATTTATTTTGAGAGAGAGAGACAGAGAGTCAGAGAGAGAATACCAAGCAGGCTCCATGTTGTCAGCACAGAGATCACGAACCATGAGATCATGACCTGAACCAAAATCAAGAGTCAGATGCTTAACTGACTGAGCAACCCAGGTGCCCCAGGTGTTAATTCTTCTTTGAATTTCTAGTAAAATTGCCAATGAAGTTATCTGGTCCTGAGCTTTTATTTGTTGGGAGAACTTTGATTACTGATTCAATCTCCTTAACTAGTAATTGGTCTCAGATTTTCTATATCTTCCTGATTCAGCCTTGTTATGTTGTGTGTTCCTAAGAATCTTTCCATTTCTTCTAGGTTGTCCAATTTGTTGGCATACAGTTATTCATAGAGCTGCCTACAATCCTTTGAATGTTTTATTGTCAGATACAATGTCTCCTTTCTTATTTATAATTTCATTGATTTGGGTTCTTTTTCTTTTTCCTTGGATAGTCTAGCTAGGGGGTTGTCAATTTTGTTTATCTTTTCAAAGAACAAGCTCTTAGTTGGGTTAATCTTTTCTACAGCTTTTCTGTTCTCTACTTCTGCTCTAATCTATTATTTCCTTTCTTCTGCTAATTTTGAGCTTGGTTGCTCTTCTTTTCCTAGTTCCTTAGGGCATAGAGTTAGATAGTTTATTTGGGATCTTTCTTGCTTCTTAATCTAGGCATTTATTGCTATGAACCTTCCTCTTAGATTGTTTTGCTGCATCCTACACTGTGGTAGGCTGTGTTTGTATTTTCATTTATATCAAGAAGCTATTTTATTTCCTTTAATTTCTTTTTTGGTCACTGATTGTTGAGCAGACTGCTGTTTAATTTCCATGTGT
This sequence comes from Hyaena hyaena, assembly GCF_003009895.1. Lineage (NCBI taxonomy): Eukaryota > Metazoa > Chordata > Mammalia > Carnivora > Hyaenidae > Hyaena > Hyaena hyaena. The sequence goes on along the minus strand of NW_024080715.1, from coordinate 658,127 downwards.
TCATGAATTTTTCAGTTTTCCTCTCATTATTGATTTCTAGTTTAATGCCATTGTGCTCACAGGAGATACCCGGTATGATTTCAATCTTCTTGAATTGGCTAAGAGTTGTTTTGTAGCCTACCAAGTATTCTCTCCAAGAAAATGTTCCATGTGTGCTTAAGAATGTGCATTCTGCTCTTGTTGAACTCAATGCTCTGTATTTGTCTGTTAGGCCCATTTGGTCTGTAGTGTTGTTCAAATCTGCTGTTTCCTTATTGATTCTCTGTCTAGATGGTCTATCCACTGCTGAGAACAGGGAGTTAACATACCCAACTAGTCTTATATTACTCCTTCTGGCTCTGTTAGTTTTTGTTTTATATATTTAGGTGCCTCAATGTTGGGTGTATAAGTATTTACAATTGTTATATCTTCTTGATGTATTGCCCTCTTTATCATTACATTATGAAAGTTTTTGTATCTTTTTACCATTTTTGATTTAAAGTCTGATATATGTATAGCTACCCCTGCTTTTTCTTTACTTTTTCTTTCTTTTTTTGGTTACCATTTGTTTTAAGTGTCTTTTTCCATCCCTTTACTCTCAGCCCATGTGTGTCTCCTCTAAGGCTAAAGAAAGTCTCTTGAAGCCAACATATTGTTAGATTTTGTTGTTGTTTTAATCCATTCAACCATTCTATGTTTTCTTTTCTTTTTTTTTAATGTTTTATTTATTTCTAGGAGAGAGAGAGACAGCGTGAACAGGGGAGGGTCAGAGAGAGAGGGAGTCACAGACTGAAACAGGCTCCAGGCTCTGAGCTGGCAGTCAGCACAGAGCCCTACTCGGGGCTCGAACCCACGAACCGCGAGATCATGACCTAAGCGAAAGTTGGATGCTTAACCGACTAAGCCACCCAGGCGCCCCTCAACCATTCTATGTTTTCTAATTGGCGACCTTAATTCACTTATGTTTAAAGTAATTACTGACAGGTAAGAACTTACTTTTGCTATTTTCTGACTGTTTGTAGATTCATTGTTCCATGTTTCTTATCCTGCTGTCTTTTTTAGTGTTTTGATGTCTTTTGTTATCAGTACACTTTGACTTCTTTATCATGTTCTATTATGTAACTACCACAGGATTTTCCTCTGTGGTTACCATTAGGCTTACGTAAATTTATAATACCCTATTTTGAACTGATAACGGTTTCAATAAAATGTGTAAATTTTATCATTTTACTTCTCTTCCCAGTCACATTTTAAGTTTTTGCTTTTAAAATCGACATGTTCTTTTATTGTGTAACTAATAACAGAATACTGTAGCTATAGTTATTTTTATTACATTTGATTTTAACTTTTAAACTAGAGTTTTAAGTGAATTATGCATCACTATTACCATATTGTAGAACATAACTATGACTATACATTTACCATTACCAGCAAGATTTACTCTATCCTTTTATGTTTTTATGTTGTTAGTTAGCATTCTTTTACTTTTCAAAGAATTCCTTTTAACATTTCTTTTAGGGCATGTCTTGCAGTAATGAACACCCTCAGCTTTTGTTTCTTTGGGAAAGTCTTCATCCCTCCATTTCTGAAGAACAGCTCTACTGGGTATAGAAGTCCTAATTTTCAGTTATTTGCTTACATTGTTCTGAATATGTCATCCCATTCTCTCCTAACCTGAGGAATCTGCCAGTAGTCTGGGATGGGGATTCCCTTGTTTGGAACTTCTCTCTTCTTTCTTGCTGCTCTTAAAATTCTTTGACTTTTGACAACTTAATTATAATGTGTCTCGGTATAGTCCTATTTGGGTTCAATCTATTTGGAATTCTTTGGGCTCTATGAATCTGGATATCCATCTCCCCAGGTTTGAGAAGTTTTCAGCCATTATTGCTTTAAATATACTTTCTGCCCCTTTATCTTCTCCTGGATTTCCCATAATGCAAATATTATTTCTTTTCATTGTGTCCCATAATACACATAGGCTTTCCTCACTCATTCATTCTTTGTGCTCCTCTGATTGGGTAATTTCTAGTGTCCTATCTTCTAGGTCTCTGATTCTTCTGTATGGTCAAGTCTACTTTTGAAACTCTGTATTAAATTCTTCAGTTCAGTTATTGTATTTTTCAACTCTAGGATTTCTATTTGTTGTTTTTTTTTTTAATTTTTTGTTTTTATTTTTTTTATTTTTGAGAGAGAGATAGAGACAGCATGAGCACGGCAGGGTCAGAGACAGAGAGGGAGACACAGAATCTGAAGACAGGCTCTGGGCTCTGAGCTAGCTGTCAGCACAGAGCCCGATGCAGGGCTCAAACCCACGAACCGTGAGATCATGACCTGAGCCGACGTCAGATGCTTAACCGACTGAGCCACCCAGGCACCCTTCTATTTGTTTTTTTGATGGCTGTTATTTTTTTGGTCAGACTTCTTGTTTTGTTCATGCATTGTTTTCCCAATTTTATTTAGTTGTCTGTGTTTTCTTGTAGCTCACTAAACTTCCTTAAGAGAAGTTTATTTAATTAATTTAATTTAATAATTCTTTGGCAGTTCATAGATCTCCATTTTATTAGCGTCCTATTATTGGAGCTTTATTATTTGCCTTTGGCGGTGTCACATTTATTTTTTTATGATTCTTGACTCCTTACATTGTTGTCTCCTCATGTGAGCAATCAGGAGCCTCTCCCAGACTTTACAGGTTTGCTTTGGCAGAGACAGTTTTTCACCAGTCAGCTCACTTTGGGCTTCTGTGTGTGTTTGCTGGTAATTTCCTTGGGCAGGTGGGGCCTGCTTTTCTGATCTATTTTTGAGCAAGGCAATTGTTCAAGCTCTGAGGATGGGGATGGTGGTAGGGGTGGTTTGCCACTGGCTCCAAACAGGTGGGGAGGATTGCTGGCTTGGTTTCCTACCTAAGTGAAGCTGTAGGATGAGATCCACCATTGCCTGGATTGTCTGGTCAGGCTTCCTACATGGTCAGGACTGGGTATTATATTTAGTAGTAGATGGGGCTATGAATTAGCTTCCCTGCCCTATGAAGACAGTCCTATGCAACCTGTTGTTTGAGGACCCAAATCAGTCCAGACTGTGCATTCAATTTCCTGGTCAGGTGAGACCACAGGTTTTGCTCTGCAGACAGACAAAACCATGGGTTGTGCTCTCTGTTCAAGTGCCAACATACACAGGGCTGCTGAATGGGCTACGCAGCTTCCTATGTACTCAGGTTCCCTGGTTCCCTGGTTCCCTGGTTTTACAGGCTGAAATCTGTATTCAGCCATGGGTGGGGCTAGGAATTAGCTTCTCTGCCTGAGCATAGCAGGAGAAGCAGCTCTAGAGTTGGTAAAGCATGCCAGCACTTCTCTTAACTTAAGCCAACCTGCACCCCAAGTTTTCTGACCAAACAGGGCCACTGGCTTTGCCCTGCAAAGTACCAGTTCTGCCTACTCTGGGCTCAAGTGCCACTGAACAGCACAATGTCTGGTAGTTATCTCCAGCTCTCTGGTCAGATGGGGTTGGAAGATACTCTCCATGGTAGGTGGGGCTGTCTCAGCTCCCCTGCCTGAGCATGAGGGGTAGGGGCTGCTCCAGACTGCTCTAGTTTCCCAAACAGGCTCTCTGATTGGGAGGGGCTGGGAGCTTCCCTCAGCCTTGGCCGTGAATTAATCTCCCTGCCTATGCATAGCATGGGAATGTTCCATGTCTGGTACTGGCTTTGCTCTGGGGATGATCAACTCTGCCTGCTCGCTTCTCAGCTCTAGTGCTTCTAGGCCACACTGCTTTTAGGAGCTGTTGCTAGGCCTTCCGGTCAGATGGGGCCAGAAGACATTCCCCACAGTGAGTCGGACTATGATTCAGCTCTTTGCTCAGGGCCAGCAAAACTCCTCATTCGAGGATCCAAATCAGGCAGACTTGTATTCCATGGAGTTCTCTCATCAGGGTACACCCCGATTTGGTTCCCTGATGAGCAAATCCTCCAGCTGGGGTTACTACAAGGGTAGCGCTGGTATGAACCTGGTCTGCCAAGATCCATGTCCTGATTGTTGCAAGGCCCTCTCCTTCTCTCTGTCATGGTCAGATTCCTGGTGGCTGAGATTCCCTGAATCCCTGTGGTGCAAGATTAGACTAGTGGCTCCTGCAAAGAAACCTACAACGCTCGGGGTGGTGCTAATTGTCCCTCTGGGGTTCTCTTCCCAACGTAGGAACTAGAGGCTCAAGGGAGACCTCTTCATTTGGTGCTGTGCTAGTGGACGGGCAATGCGGTCAGTGTGCAGCTGCTTCTCTTCCCCTTATAATCTGTCTTGGCCTCTGGGGTGTAGGGTGGTTCTTCAGCTGCACCCCATGTTTTAGGACTCTCTCAATAGTGTCCTATTCTTGAATAGTTGTTATTTGTTTTTCTTATGAGGGGGAACAGCCTATGTCACCTTGGTGATGTTAATCCCAACTTCAAGCCTTTTGCCTGTCCCACGTGGGAGCACATTGACAAAAGTCAGGAACAAATACCAATTAGAGGTTACAATGACCCACATGAACACATAAGTAAATAACAAAAATCTACCCTATAATATCACAGTTATGCTCTGTAACCCCCTCCAAAAGTAAGCCAAATGAAGTCTTTGTTTTTATTAGCATTTACTATTGTTGTTCATTTCATGGGTCCAGAAGAGCCTTCGATGGGCATAGTTTTTAGATTTATACTAAGCAACTTGACGGAGAGAAAGCTGAAATAATGGCTGGCTCCCACAAGACCAACATACCTAACAAACTCATTTACAGGCCTGTAAAACAGATGACATGGAAGGATTCCCACTGGCCTCCCTACCAAAGCTTTTACAGCTCAACTCCCTTCTTACTGGTTATGAAGACTGGACCACCCACTAAATTTTCTCCAGCTAAATAAACAGTTACAGCTGAGAGAAGTGCAAACTTCTGGGCTTACTGTTTTTAGATCCACCCAGTGTTCATTCAAGTCTGAGTTCCAGCAGGTAATAGACAAATCTCAACAGAATGAAACTGGGATCTTAATTAAACCTTGCCGCCAAATGCATGAAATCATTATTTCATGCATCAGACAGAGGTCCTCAACCTGTGTCTACCATCACTCTTCTTTCCATTGAACAACTGCCTGGCTCACAGAAACCAATGTTACTTAGATGAAACAGATCATTATAACACTGATTCCATGGAAAAGAGAAAAATGGAGCAGTTATAAAATAAGTTCCATTAGTAAACTGACAGTATTTAACAACAGAGACACCGTATACCAGGGGATGAAGAAGGAAAAACATGACAACAGTTGTAAACAGTGGCTGTCTGCATGAGAGAGACACTAGCCTATGCCAAAGTAAACTACGAGGAGAAGAAAACTGTTTACCAGTAAGGCAAAGCTGCTTTCTGGATTTGTAATCATTTTCCTTTAGAATCATTCTTTGGTTTTCTGAAAGAGACCAAATTGAGGGTCTATATGGAATTCTGATGACATTAGGGGAAAAAATAGCAGCTGGTAAGTATTTAGCAAACATATATTAAGTGCCTACTGTGTGTTAGATGTTGCATTTTGGTAAAGCCTGCATCATGCTTTATGACCTTATGGCCTAAGTACTCTGCAATTTCAGTAGGTGTTCTTGATAAAAGATGACTGGCCATCTTTTATGAGATTGTTTTAAGACTGTTCCCATCACCTGCCCTCATTGCTCTTCCTTCTTTGAGATGTCACAAACTCCCAGTGAAATGGAGTGTCCCACTGGTCTTTAAAGGGCTAATCCACTTTCAGATGACAAAGACTAAACCCAGGAAATCTTACATAGCTCCTTTATCCAATAGGGCTGGGAACATACTACTTACTTAGAGGGACCTCTCCACTGTCCCACCCACAGTCTTTTTTCCATCTTCCTCCCTCATTCTGTAATGACCACGACCTTCACCAATGTTCTCACCATGGCAGAGTTCCAGAGACTGCCCTGGGTATTACCTCACCAGAGATCCCAGTCTATTTACTGTCCTAGCTGCTTCTCGCACTTAGGCCCTGCTCCAATTTTCCATTTCTATTTCTCAAACCCACACCTGGTTCTGCTAACTCTGTACCCTGAGACTCTGTAATTGGTCTCAGGGTATCTTTATATCTCTGAATCTTTTCTTTTTTCTTGCATCTAGAACCATTTGTGTCCAGGATCCGAGCTAGCTGGGAGTTTGCATGAACAGAGAAAAAACATGCTTTTTGAGGATACATTTAAACTAGAGGTAAAAGAGGTCTGGTTATTAGAGAAGCTAGGCTGGAGAGATCCTACCAAGAAGTACAGTGATTTTATCTTCTCAGTGCAGAATCTCTGGGCCTTCCTATCCAAGGGGGAGAGGGGCTTGCTCATGGTGGATTTGCAGAACAAATCTGGACTGGGGACCTGAACCCAGAAGCCACTTGCAAGCTGTCAAATTCCCACGTGCATAATCCAGAGCATAGGTGTTAAGATGCATCCACTGACTTTAGAAAATCTTTTACGATAATAAACCACTTGTCCTCAAAAACTTGCTCAATGTTGACTAGGAAAAATAACATCCTGAGCATAGTAAGTTTTATTTCATTTTGATTTCCCTATAAATGATAACATAAGTTTTTAAAAGACCTATGGGATGGAAAATAGTTTTCCATACTGGCCTCATTAATGTTGGTAACTAACTCACCCTTAACCCCTAGAAAAAAGGAGGCAGGGATAGGAGGAAGGTAACATACATAAATTAAAGTCACAGATAATCCTCAGACCTCTTTAGTTGAGTTTTAATCTCATCCTGTTTTTATCAGAGCTGCTAAGAAATAACCAATGCAACATATTTAAGCTTCATTGTCTGTTTCCTCTCCCTGGCTTCTACTTGGGCTGCTAATGAGCTGTGAAGTGGCCAAAGATAGCTGCCCTCCAACAGGAGGGAGAAGACTACAAGCTGGATAATCCACAAAGTCAGGTGGATACCACGCAAGAAGCTTGTTATTCCAGCCCCCGGAAGTAGGACTGCAGAGGCTAAGCGGGCATTTTTCTCCAACATAACTGCCCCTACACAGTTAAAATCTCATGAAAGAGGTACTTTTGTTGTTGTTGTTTAAAGCATTAGGTCTCTGGTAATTATCTGATTACCAAATTTGCTACATTAGTCTACTGATGCAGAAGTGTGCAATAGTTGTCGGTGATACACAACCTGTCAATGGCAGAGCCAAGGAATGGCTTACAGCAGGGCACTATTTCCCTCGGGAACCTCACGAAGGATCTCTCTAATTCAACCTTATTTCCCTGACCATTAAATAAAATGTTTTCTCCCAGAACCATGAGTCCAGGATACAGAAGTAAGAACCTTAAGGTGTTAAATGTTTAGGATGGGGGGGTGGGGGGGGAAAGTGGCAGTAATAGCACCACAAGTTGAGAGATGAATCAGAAGTGGCAGAGAGACCTGGGGAAGATGATGTGTCAAAGCTTTTAATTCAAGTCAAAAAGAGTATTGGACAGTTTACTGTTCTGTTACATTTATTAATTAATAGTCTTAGCTAGTTGCCTGCCATTCAAGTACAGGACCCTAAAGGATTAGATACAAAGTAATTTTTGCTGTAGAAAAACATGCAGAAATGCATATTGCTAGGTCATCAAGACATATATAAGTATGTGCATATATATATCACATACATACGTATATTTACATATATATGTACACACATATATACACATGTAAATGAATATATGGAAGTATAAATATACACATATATATTCATGAAATATCTTTACAAACAAAAACAAAATCAGAAAAGATAGAAAGGCAGATGGACTATTCTCTAGGTAAGAAGGAAATGCAGGTGAATTCTAAAGGAATTTGAATTTCATGAATTCAACAAAGATTTATGAACTGCCTTGCACATGCTGGGCCATGCTCTAAGCACTGAAAATAGAGCACAGAAAAACAAGGGAAGCAAATAAAAACCACACAGTTCTTGCCTTCACAGTGCTTATAATTGTGGGTCAGGCAATAAATGAGTAATATATATCAGATGATGAGTACTATGGAGAAAAATAAACAAGGGCATGCAGGGAAGAATGTCTGGAGGGGTGAGAGTGTAGAACTTTTAAATGAGCTGTCAGGGAAGCTGACACTATGAAGGAAAAAATCTGAATAGAGATCTGCAAGAGATGAAGAAATCCAGGCAGATTCCTGGAGGTACAGCACTCCAGGTGGAGAGAAGAGCAAGTGCAAGAGCCTCAAGGTAGGTGCTCGCCTGACACATCTGAGAAAGATCCAAGATGGCAGTAGGTGAGAACAGGCCGTGCTGTTACAACATGTGTTTCTGTAACAGCAATTAGCTCATAGACTATTGGTAAATAGTAGGATGATATTGGTATAAGATGGCAACAAGATTTTCCTTAGGCAGAAGGAGCCAGAAGAGGAGCAGAATTCTAATCTCAGCAGGAAAGGGGAAAGCCCTCAGCTTGGCTACTGCACAGGATGGAGTGATTTCAGCTCCATTTAAGAGAATTAAAAAAGAGCACCTGCACTAGCGCTATGTCCCCCAGAAATGTGTGCTCCCTCGCACCTGAACAGCTCTCCCAAAGTATCCTTTATTGCTTTCATTAGTGCTGAGCTTTTAAGTTATGTAAGATAGGAGAGGTCTGCTCCAATTCAAATTTTCCCATAAGCCTTGTTATTTTTAGAGTATGTTTTGCAGAACACAAAGTTTTTCAGAACACATGGAGTACTACAGCAGAAACATCTGCTCAAGTGAAATCAAGGATTACAGAGAACCAGACCACAGTGGGCCTTATAGGCCACTATAGGCTTGATAGGCCACTATGAAATGGTGGGCATGGGAGAGCTTTGAGCAGAGGCAGAAGATGATGTCATGTGCTGAAAACAAACTGGTGGAGGGGAGAGGGGATCAGAGGAGAGAGGATAAACAAGTACAGAAGCAGGTAGACCAGATAGGAGCCTTTGTAATAATCCAGGTGAGAGAGGATGGTGGGTTGGACCAGGAAGATAGGAGTGAAAAAAATGGTGCGAAATGGTTAGCAAGACTCCCCAATAAGTTCCGGCCTAAGCAACTCAAGGATGGAGGTGTCCCCAGTGGAGATGGGGCTGGTCAAAGGTGAATACAATTAAGGGTGATCAGTTCAGTTTTGGTAAAGTCAATTTTATGTGCCTATAAAGCATTCAAATGGAGATTTCAACATGTCCAGAGCTCAGGGGAAATTAATCTGGAACTTTTCAGTTACAGATATTATTTTAAGCAACAAGAGTAAACATATTCAATTTCTATCAAACATTGACTTTCCAGCAACCCACTGACAGCTAGACATGCTAATATCTGCAAAGCCTATGGACTTAGTTTTAATTCTTAGCACAAAGGCTTGGATGTCTGGAATAGCAGCAGGAAATGTTTATGGTGGGAGAGGAGTACCCACTCCCCCAAAAGAAAAAGGTCTAAGGCCTGGTTCCTGAGTCATTCTAACAGAGGTTGGGGGTAATGAGCAAAAACAGCAAAGAAAGCTTATAAGGAAGACCTGTGAGACATGAGGAGTATCATGAAAGTGTCTTGTGTCCTGGACACCAAGTAAAGAAGGAGAGGGGTGGTGATCGAACAAGTCAAAGAAAAGGAAGATGAAGGATTTGCTACTGAACTGAGCAACCAGGATATGATGAGCAAATGTCTCAGGGGCCAAGCACAGTTTCAGTTTCCATCTGCCATCTCACCATAATCAGTGCAGTATAGACAACTTTCCCAGGGAATTCTGCTGAAAAAAGGGATTTAAAAAAATGGAGCAGTGGCTAAATACACAGGATCAGCAGCTGTTATGCTTTTTTTTTTTTTAAATAGTATTGGGACATTACAGCATGTTTCTATGGTGACTGGAATGATCCAGTGAAGAGAGAAAATAGAGAACACAAGAAAGAAAGGGGAGAATTGCTGGGGTAACATCTACCCTGAGTAGAAGGCCAGGGGGGAAAGCAAGTGTCAAGAGGAGAGGTCTGTCTTAGCTCTTTGTTAACAGGAGCTAGGCAGAGCATATGGACACTGATTCTGAGAGATAGCAGATATGGTGGTGGGGGGGGGGGGTGGCTTGTAGATTCTCTTCTGATTGCCTCTGGGTTCTGTTTTGTTTTGCAGTAAAATAGGAAGCCCTGTTATCTGCACAGAGGTAGGATGTGGGAAGGATGTGTTAGAGGCTTGAAGATAAATGAGAAGGTGTGAAAGAGTTGTCTAGAAGTGGAAAAAGTAAATGGACAAGGGAAATAAGGGGCATTGCCACACATTACTAAGGGCTCCATGAGGCTAGTGGCTGTGCATTTAAAGAGAAACCAAGTCAGCACGGTGTGCATTTTCTCCAGTGTTACTGAGCCCTCAGGTACATACAGGGTATAGGTGGAGAGCTGGTTATAACCTAAGGTGGAATTCTGCCAGACAGAAAGAAGTATGATGAAGCAAGAAAAGTGAAAAAGATTATGATAATGAACTTCCATCTATGGTTTGAATGTTTGTGTCTCCTCCAAAATTCATATGTTGAAATCCTAATACCCAAAGGTGATGGTGTTAGGAGGTGGGGGCTTTGGAAGATAATTAGATCATGAGGGTAGAGTTGTCATGAATGAGATTAGTGCTCTTATAAGAGATCCACAGAACTCCCTTCCACCACGTGAAGACACAAGAAGTCTGTGACCTGGAAGAGGGTCCTCACCTGACCATGCGGAGGCTCTGATCTCAGATTTCCAGCGTCCAAGACTATAGAAATAAATTTCTATTGCTTTTAAGCTACCCAATCTCCAGTATGTTACTATGGCAGTCTGAATGGACTAAGACATGAACCATGGAATGTGGTATGTGGTAAGGATGTTTATTTCTTGTTAGCGGCAAGTGGAGATTTAGCCTGTGTAGGCTTTAAGCAGTTGTCACATATCAAATGACCATCATAGATACACCATTTCATCACATACACATTTTCCTCCTTCCATTTAAAATGTTCCTTTTCCCCTTCAAGTTGGTGGAATAACAGTAACCTGGGTAACTGGTTACCCAGGGAGACAGGTCAGATGTGTAATATCACAATTCATACTATGAGTACACATCCTTCTAGGTTCACTACTTAAATTTTTTTTTAATGTTTTTTATTTATATTTGAGAGGCAGAGAGAGACAGAGAGAGCAGGGGAGGATCTGAGAGACAGGGAGACACAGAATCCAAAGACAGGCTACAGACTGAGTTAGCTGTCAGCAGAGAGCCCATCGCAGGGCTCAAACCCACAAACTGTGAGATCATTACCTGAGCTAAAGTCAGACACTTAACCGACTGAGCCACCCAGGCGCCCCAAGGTTCACTACCAACCGGGCCCTCAAATAGGGGCTCTAGAAGATAGTGGACGGGACCGGTAGCAGGAGTGCGGGACAGAACATTATCATATTGCTGTGAACTCATTTGCAAGTCATTTTCACGCACATGCCTCCTCCAGGCTTCCCCACTGCTCTTATTCCATCCCTAATTATTACATTTCTGGAGAGATTCTCAGTGTCTCTTCTATTTTTTTTTCCACCTTTGGACCTTCACCCATCAGTGGCCTATAGAACGAGCTCTCTTAGTCCAACAACCACATACAGTCTTGAGTGAAGAACTGACCAGCGATTCTGGCTGCTGTGAGGCATATACAAGGGTCTTTGCAAGAAAGTATCAGAAAGTGAACACTAGTCCAAGATCAAATGAGGTCAGGGCCCTGAATTCTTTGAATATACTATTTTTTTTGGCAGCTTGTGGACTCTAAAATAGCATTTCCCATTTGGGCTGGTTATTCTATTTGGCCTTACTCCCCTAGCAGATCCATTCTTTCTCTCCTCCTCCACCTCAGGAGACTTGCCTGGTGTGAGCTGGCTGACTTCCTACTAGGTTTGAACAATGTAGATTTGAAAGAGAGGTCAGAGAGGACTTCTCCACAGCTCCAGTATTCTGACAGAGCCTAAGTTCTGACAGGATTCTAGCTTCTGTCACCTGTCCCCCCTCTGTGGCACCTGCTCTTCCAGAACTAGAGTAACAGCATCTTCTCCCACTGCTGCTTCACATATAGGGGTGGTAATAGCCCCCACCTCATGGCGAAGGTCAGAGTGCCCCAACACACCTTGCTGGTGACTTCAACCCTACCCACACTTCTATCAATCTCCCCTTCATTAAAGTCTCTTGAAACTTCTAAGTTAGACTGTTTATTGACAGGACCCGGACTGATCTACCATTTCAAATTCCATGTGTAATTTTACAATTGCACATCAGTCCCAAAGCTGCTAGATCAAAGGCAGGAAAAGCAAACCCCAAACACGTGTAAAATGTTCATTCATTCATTCATTCATTCATTCATTAAGTCTAGGCGAATATGCTAACACCTATGTCCTATTAAAAGTAGAGACACAACACTTTAAGAACTTCACAATCACTTAACAGGGAAGCAGCTCTACATATACCTTTTTTTTTTTTTCCAATAAAAGTTTCACTTCTTGAATCAAAGGACACTTACAAAGGCTATTGGTCACCTTTGTTAAAATCTTTTTACATTAACCTTGAAACTATAATCATTTTGACAGCAGAGCTGATTTGACACCATAGATAGCTGGTTATTAGATTATTTGAGAGGTTCTCCTAATAAAAGCCCCTAAGTTTATGTTTCAGAGAAAGAAACACAGGGGATAAGAATTTTAATATACCTCAGGGCACCTGGGTGGCCCAGTTGGTTAAGTATCACCTCTTGATTTTGGCTCAGAACATGATCTCAGGGTTGGTGAATTTAAGCCCTGTGTCGACACTGTGGAAATTGCTTGGGATTCTCTCTCCCTCTCTCTCTGCCCCTTCTCCCCCCACATGCATGCACTTTCTCTCTCTTTCAAAGTAAATAAATAAACTTTTTAAAAAGGAACTTTAATATACCTCAAAAAAGTCTTCAACAGTAACAACTGGCCCATTGGATAGCTAATTTGTGCTAAATGTCAATAGATTAGTAACACAATCTTTATGTATCCAAGATTAACAGTTTGGCTGTAAAGACTGAGGTCAAAGAATACTTCTGTTAATTTTCAATGATTTTGCTTAATAATCAACTGTTAATGACTACATCCCTGTTTCCTTGTAAGGACCCAGGATCCTGAAAGTCTAGGGAAAAATTTGCTATTACTCAGCTGAACTCAGGTCAGTGTGAAATTTCTAAAGGAGATCTATGAGTCCAATGGTTTCTTATCTTAAGGAAAATAACTTTTCAGACTGACCAATGTCACCTTTGATGTCAACATCAAATAAGTGTGAACGTTTCATTGCACAGGATACATAGTCTATAAAGCCTGGCTAGGAAGACCAAAAATGTATTTCTATTAAGAATTAATAAATAGGAAACCTACAGTTCAGCCTAATGATGGATCAGAACTGCTTTGCTATGGAAAAGGAAGTGAATGAAGATGATATATTGACAACTTTTTATATACTTTGCTACTAAGAAGTATGGTAAAATGAGCAAAACCAGACAAATCTCAGTTCAAATTCTGGCTTTGCCTTTGTTACTTCATTCATCTTGGGCACGCAAATTTACATCTCTAAGACCCAGCTTTATCATCCAAACTACAGGAAAAAAATATTAATTTCCAGGGCACCTGGGTGGCTCAGTCAACTAAGCGTCTGACTTCGGCTCAGGTCATGGTCTTGCGGTTTGTGAGTTCGAGTTCCATGTCTTACTCTATGCTGGCAGCTCAGAGCCTGTAGCTTGCTTCAGATTCTGTGTGCCCCTCTCTCTATGCCCCTCTCCTGCTCATGCTCACTCTCTCTTTCTCTCTTGGTCCTCCAAAATAAACATTAACAATTTAAAAAAAATATATTAATTTCCTTTGCTTCACAGATACCATCAATTATGAGATGTCCTATCTCATTTAGAAATGGCTTTGGGGGGAAAATTATCACATTAAATCTACTAATTATATAATGAACCCCAACTTAATAAATATTCAACTGGATAAATTATGGCTTAGAAGATAGGAAACAGGACAAGATTATCCATTTTATTGAGTGTGTCACATGGAATAAATCACAAAGGAAGTAAAGAACCCATATGGCTCCTGGCTCTAGAGCAAGTCCTCAGTAAATACTGATGATTTATTGTTAGCATTAGTATTCCAAAGGGGAGGCATCCACTGAGATTTTTGCTCAATACATTTCAGTTCAAAAGAACATGGAATTTTGGAAGTAAAACGCATTGTCCAGAGATTTTTCCCCTTTCACTTTATGTGACTCATCAAAGTTATCTAAAATTGTAGAATCAAAACTAGAACCCAGATCCCCTATTTGTCTAAGTAAATAACAATAATAAGTGCTTCTCATGGGTACTTTTTGCTTTATATTAATTGCTTTATGTATAATATTATTGTGTCACCACAGCAATCCAATGTGACATGTAGTAGGTATTCCCATTCCATTTTACAGAAAAAAAAGCTGAGGCCCACACAGGATAAGTGGATCTCACCAGGCATGCTCTTGGTCAGAGTCAGAGCACTGATCCAAATCCAGGTGTACCGGATTCTAAAGTCTGGACTCTTTCCACTGAGCTAATACCTCCTGCTTGGCTTCTCATCTTTTAACAAAACTACTAACTCTACAAGTTCAAGGAAAATGTTACTTAATCTTTTGAACATATATGGCACAGGACTAGACCCTGCGTAGGTGCTCAGGAAAGGTTTTCTGAGTGCAAAGAAACAAGATTTTTTTTTTTAAATTATGACTTGTAAAAGCAAAAAACCATAAACACCAAAGCACTTGAAACTTGCAAACTGTGGACAAAATTGCTCAAGTAATGACTTGTGTCTGAATGCCATCCCTTTTCAGGAAGTACTTCCTTGCTTCTTTAATCACTCTTGATTCATCAGGCCCAGGATTGGGCCTGAACAGACATTATCTCCAGCTCTAAGAAGTAGAATTCGAGCATATTCTCCTGTTGGTCCAATGCCAGTCCTGCTTTCCTTAACAGTCAACAACTCCCAGCACGCATGCTCAACAGCCCCGAAGGCAGGGCAAGCCCGAGAGGAATGTAGGTGAAATCTGGCTGTCCTTGCGAACAGGGAAACCACTTCCAAACGAGCACATGTGACCCTATTCAATGTTAGGCATTAAAAAACCTAGAGCAATTGTTAGCTGAAAAGGGCAGGGTTAGCTGATGCCTCTTTTCTTGACATGTTTAAGGAGAATAAAGCCCCTCTTGAGATAATAAGGAGATATAGGATAGAAGGTAAGAATTTCCTGAAAGACTCTTGGAAAGGTGCTATGACTAAAGTCCTCAGCATCCTTCCTCTGGCCTGGAGTAGATGTCACATCATTTAGAAGAACATTTCGTTCCTATGAGACCAGACTTGAGGGATGTAAAGGCAATGTGAAGCCAGGTAACATGGGATCCTTACCTATACTCTTCTGTTTTCCCTCCTTGAAACTCTCTTGCCCAGCAAGGTCTCTTTCCATTAAAAACTGGGCACAAAATCTGATGAAATGGACTAGGGCCCACAGTGAGGCCCAATCTGGTTGTATTACTTCCCAGCTCAGGTGAATAACATCATCTAGCCTGGGCAATGTCAATGAACTGTTGCTTTCTGAGTTAGCCTAAGCTTTGCAGGACAGTTCAAAAAGACAATCCCATCTTCATTATAACTCAGTTTATACAAAAGACCATGATGCTTAACAGAGCTATGGGTCTCATCTTTAAAAACCATGTAAAAGATTGGCAAACACATCATTCAACTTTACGGTTTGTCTAATCAGTGTATAAATTCAGTGAACACGTTCAGTGTATCTCTATTGCTTTCCCTAAGCTCCCCTTTTATTCTCTTCTCTTTAAACACAGATAGGCCTGCTATTCCGAGTCCTAACAAATTTTCTATTGGAACATTTATAATGGTTTCTAATATAGTCCTTCAGATATCCATACTAAGGCTCTCTGTTTTATTTCCTTCAGTTCCCTGAGCAAATGTCACGTTACTAGAGACATTCTCTGATGATCCCATATAAAATACTAAGTTCTTGGTCAGTCTGTTCCACCTATCCTCTTACCGTGTTTTGGTGTTCCCCAGAGCACTTATCTCTGTGACAGGTCACATATTTGTTTATTGACGGTCTCCCTTCATTAAATGTAAAAACGACTTTGTTTTGTCCACTGTGTAATCTCTACCACCTATAAGAGTGACTAGCTCATAACAGTGTCTCAATGTTTGTTAAATGCATTAACACTCTTCAAAGGGAGTCTTCATTTCACATCATTGCCAAAAGGTGACAGCTCAGTCTTGGTAAAAATACCACATCTCTTCGACCACCTCTCACCTTAAAATCTGGAAGAGATTGTATCTCCACTCCCCAAAGAAGCATTATTCTTTTTAGTGAAACATGTGCTTATTTTACTAGCACATTTTGTATTCTGACACTGTACCTATTTCTGAATGAGATCATCCTTGAAATCCAAAAAAGGTCAAAGACATTTCCTGAAGTCTTTTTGACAACCTGCACTATAAGAGGAAGCTTTCTTTTTATTGCTTGGGCACAGGAAGATATCTGGACCATGGCAGGAGAAAAATTGGATCCACATCTGACCTTGGAGAATTGTTTCAGAGACCCTGGTAATCATAAACTAAAGTTAGACAGAGCCTGGGGCACCACACCAGGCAGCAAGAGTACACCTTGTAATCAAAAGTTGCACATACCAGAACATGTCGTACCTTTCCTTTGGTGATGTCCTCATATTCCTTTTGAACATCATCTGAATCTGATCACCTTCCTGTCTTACTTTTCTCCTCTAGATCAGGAACTGATCACGTGGAGGAAACATGAATACTATGTCTTCTCCATATATTCCTTGTATATTCCTCCAATTCATGAAAGAAATTTGGATACAGGGATGGGTATCCTGTACCAATGTGATGAATTCATTCACATCACCTTATTTTAGAATTATAATCTGGGTGAAGTAGATAATGCTGCATGGATGTGGGCAGAGAGAGAGTGAGAATATTTGGTTTGTCTTAATAAATTTTAAATAAAACAAATTTTAAAACACAATTCCTTTTAAGTTCCAAATAATTTATTTAGTAGACCTAATTTATAAGTATAATAAGGCACATTAACGGAAATCTACCATTTCCAATTGGTTGATACTATGTAATCATGTGTTATAAAGAGAAAGTAATTATAAACCTTGGGATCCTGAAGCAAAAGGTACACTGAATAGTATCTTTTATTTTTTGAATTTGAAAAACATTTTTAATTTTGTCTCTGGTTTCTCTTACCTAAAACCTTGATAATTGGCTTGAGTGTATATTTTTTAACATTTTACTCAGTAATTCTGTGCCTATACTCTTCTATACCTGTATTGTTGAAAATTTCAGGCTACTGTCTGAATCACTAAAGTTTATCGTAACAAATTATGCTGCAAACTATTCTTTGGGCCTCAGTGCCTTGTCCTATAAACCTATAAGAAGTGGATTGGATCTCTGAGGTCCCTCTCTGTTTTATGAACCTCTTACTCGCACCCAATGAGTTTTTTGATGCGAGTGCCAATGGACAAGCAATGCCCTTGTTTAGAAGTCTGGATAAATACTTTAAGGGTGATATGGATGATTGGGATGATGACTCATCCTTCTAGAATGGTTAGCAACTTATCTAGTGTGATAGCAATTAACACAACACATGGCAAAGCTGTTATAAGGCTTAGCAAAGTCACCCATCTGCCAAACATGGTCCTTACAGTCATTTTCTCTAAGCATTTTGCCATATAGTTTCCAGATCAGCTTCTTTTAGAAACTTTTCCAACTCTAGGGCCTTTTGGTCACACACACACACACACACACACACACACACACACACACCCCAAAACCTGTTGTGTTTACAAATCTCAACACTTTTAGCCAAGAGCAGTTGTTCTCAACCAGGAAGATCTCCTCAAGGTGGCATGTGGGAGTGCCAGGGGCTTTGCTGATTGTCACAAGTTGGGGGGAGGGGAGAGAGGGGCACATTACTGGAAGCCAACAAGTACAGATAAAGGATGCTGAATAGCCTACCATGTGCAGCACAGCCTCACAACAGAGAACTGTCTGCCCAAAATGTGGAGAGAAGAGCTTTAAGGCTGATGGCAGCTCAGCTGAGTCTATGTGATGGAAATAAGAATTCCTGGGGCAATCCTTATCTTCTCAAGTCTCATGGACAGTCTTCATATCCGTTTAGGGCTTATTAAGTATTTAGGGGAGGTTTCAATATTAACGAATTGAAAGAAAAGTTAACTCGGATGTAGGTAGAACTAAATACATTGTTTCTTGGATGCCCTTTTCTGGTCATGTTATAGAGTAGGTTGACAGGCTTCCTTTTCTTTAAAAAATATTATTGAACACTTCGATATGATTGGATCTCCCAGAGCAACATTTCGCCTCATTTCAACCCAAATCCTTGCAGAGTCAGTCCGGGGTTCCTGTCTTTTCAGTACAGTCTCACTGATGGGAGCTGAGCTTTTACGTAGAGCCTGATGCATGTCAGATGCAAACAACTCTCAAGGTTTTTAACAATAGAGTATCTCTCTGCCCCCACTTCCAAGAGAAGAATAGAAAACGAACTCAAATAATTGAGCATGAGTGTCTTAAAACTCCCAATACTTTTAAATTGTAAATTATTCTAAAATGTATCCCACACACCCATGCCTTTTGCAACAGATGATGCGAAATCTAATCTTTTCTTAATGGTTTTAAGGAGTCATGTTACGGATGTCAGCTGCGAACCCCTGTAACTGCTTTATGCAGGGAGACAGAGAGTGGTCCAAGCGTTTTACTTCAGGAAGGTTCTTGTGGCCCTAGTAGGCCCACTGGTAAGTAATGCTATTTTGAGCTCTCTGCCCTCACAAAGTTACCAGAGACAGAGCGTAAGCATTTTCTGTAGAAATAGGAAGAAATCCTGAAGGTCTGAAATGTACTCTCTCATCCATTTCAGATGCTGTGAATTCTCCAACAAAACTTGACTTGCAGGACTAGGCTGAAGAATGTACAAAGTCTGTTTTTCACATGAGTTTTGACGTTAACCAACACTTACCAATGGTGTTAGCCATATTCTGAATGGCTAAGTGCATTCCATGCATCATTTAATTTCAACCTCATAATAACCCTGCGAGGTAGGTCCAAGTATTTATACCCATTTTACAGATACAGGAGGTGGAAGCAGAGAAAAACCAAATAATCTGCCTAAATCCTAAATAGATTTGAAGCTGGGCTGTCTGACACTGAAGCTTCATTTAAACCACAACCCAGGGGGCTGCAAAATGATAGTCTGCGGGCTAAATGTGGACCACACTATTAATGTTATGTGAGCCAAACAAAATATAACTTTTGGGGCCATGTCTAAGGATGTGCAGCTGGTAGGGCACCTAGCTAGCTCAGTTGGTAGAGCATGTGAGTTTTGGTCTCAGGGTTGTGAGTTCGAATCACATGTTGGGGGAAGAATTTACTTACAAAAATAATAAAATAAAATCTTAAAGTCAGTCAACTCGTGCCTGGCACAAAGGCTCTGCCAAGAGGCAGGCGAGGGTTGGTATTCAGCCCACACTTTACTTGCACAGCCTTAGGTCCCGGTATGAAGGAAGGGGTGCCATTTCCCAATTTGTATAAAAGAGCCAGATAAGCTAGTGGCAAGCCCGGTCGGCAATTCTTAACAAATCGGATGATGACACACAACTCCACATTTAGGGCTTCTCAGGGCAGGGAAGGGGAAGGAAGGAAAACAGAAAGGAAGGATGGATTTAGAACGAGCATTCCTCTGTAGCAACCAGTTCTCCAGAAGGGACACATGCTTGCCTGTGTGCAACTGGCTCATTTCACACCTTTATGCTACCTGCCAAGACGCCCCAGACTTTCCAAGTTCGTAACCTCTGTACTATATTGCCCTTCTGGCATTTTGTTTTAAGATCCTCTTCCATCTCCTTCTGAACAAGGACCCAGTCCTAGTGCTTCAACTGTGTCAGCCCCCACCCCCTGCCGCCCCCCCCACAGACTACCAGAAACATCCAGCTCTCCCGGGCTGACTGACTCCTGCAGGTGACCAGGCAGGGCGGATTCTGTTTTCCTTCCCAGGCTGAAATTCTTGTTTTTAGGACACACTGTTCTCTTGAGGCTCTATGCCTGACAGGAGAAAAAAAAAAAAAAAAAAACACACAACCCCCCCAAGCAATGATTAGAGGAGAGAAAGGAGGAAAGAGAAGAGGAAAAGGTCAGAACCAAAAGAAATAAAGATAGAAAGAAAGGTGGCTGTGGTTTGAAAAAAAAAAAAAAAAAAAAACACACAACCCCCCCCCCCAAAAAAAAACCCCACCCTCCAAAACACAGAAAGAACTTTGTTGTGGGCAGCTAGGAATGGGAGAAAGACTTATGTATTTGATAACTACTCCCTTAGAGCACTTCCTTATGAACGTGAACGTGAAACTACCCACATGAGTGTTTACATTTTGGAGGCATCACTATTTCTTCTCCTTAGACCAGAACACGTCTCACCCAGGTCCGGGGCATGTGAGCAATCAACAAAGAGCCACAGGGGATCGGCGACTGGAAGATGAAGGTTAGCTGCTGACTGAACAGTAGTCACCTGGAGGGTGCCAGATATTTTCCTTGCCCACCGGAGCTCCAATGAGGGCCACATTTGTCTCTGCAAGTGATGCGGTCTGGCAGTTCCAAGTGGCCTCCCCATGCCCTCTCCAAGGGGGCTGCTGGCCAGCCCAAGAGACACCTGTTGTTCATACACAGCTAGAGGACTTGGAATTTCATCACACCTCCCCACGTTTGGCTGAGGACATCAAGCGGTCGCCACTCCTCACTGGTGTGTGTCTTGTTTCAGTGTGGAAGCCAGAAGGAATTAATTCTACCTATTGGATCTCTATCCCGCACCAGGGGATTAGAGAGGGATAATAACCTCCATTCTATCAAATTCATTTGAACTGAGGAAAAGCAAGATCCATGAGAGTGTAGACCAGAAATGTTTAATCAGTCCATGTATTAGAATGACCTCTTGAAAAAAGATTGCACATGGCCTATTTATTAACATTTCTCCCTCCCACCACTGTACCTGCAGAACATATTTTTATGGGAGTGGCAATGTGCACAGCTTAAAATGAACAGAACAAAACAAACTGCATGTTGTCAGGTTTCCCTGCAGAGAAGGAGGCCCTATGATGGTGACTGGTGAGAGGTAAGTTGAAGTCACCAAGTAGGACATCGAGGAAAGAACAGATGTGGCTAGCTTGTCTACCTTTTGTCCTTTATCCTTCACCTTCTTTTTGCCTAGAAACACAGTGCTGGAATCTCTAGTAGCCATTTCATGAACATGGGGAAGAGGCCAACATGGTAAGGATTATGGAACAGAAAGCTAGAAGAAGCTTGTGGCATTTGCTAATAGAAACTATCATGGGAACTGGGCAAGTACTTAGTTTTTCTGAGTGTCAGTTTCCTGAAGTATATTATCTTCCTTGCATAATATTTTTATTATTTTTTTAAATGAGTATTTAAATGAGATAATATATGTCACACTGCCTCACAATGACTGATATAAAAGCCAATACAATCAATGAATCACTCTTTCCCCCCTTCCCATTAGATCTCCAGACTCAAGGAAAAGTTCAGCCAGACTTACTTGCTACCAGCTGACACTCTGAAAGTACGCCTCTGTATAAAGTGTTTTTTTTGACTTGGTGTCAGTTGGCACCAGTACTCCTGAGTAAACAAGGCCCTAGGCAAGGGAAAGAGATTCTCTTCAAGGTGAGCAGGAGGAACCCAAGGTAAGTAGCAGATTGAGCCTTGCCAGACTGAAGCAGAGAGAATGTGTGGTCTTGCTCAGAAGACAACCTAAGAATATCTGAGATAAAGCAACCATTAGGAAGTATCCAAATCCCCTTAGAGTCCAACACATTCATCCCTCAAGGAAATTATGGCAAAATGGAAAAGTAAAGAGGGAGAGAAATCCTCTGAATGACCTCAAGCCTGGAGACCTTCATACAAAGAGAAGGCCTGTCATTCCTTCCCCCAAGTACAAGCACACACATTATTTTGATACCTATGTGCATGCAAGTCTCCTGTGAACAAGTGACTTTTCCAATGGTTTCCACTTTTTAAAAGAAATTCTAGAACCCCACAATTTCTCTTTTTTAGCCAGTTCTTTGGCATCATATAAATCTGATAACCTCTTTGTCTTTAAAGCAGTCATAAGCAAACTTTAACTGTAAAGGGCCAGATATACTTTGGGCTTTGTAGGCCATAGTGTGTCTGTTGCAACTATTCTCATCTCTGCCGTTCAGTGAGACAGCAGCCACCGCTAATACATGAAGGAATGGATATGGCTGTGTTCCAACTAAGTCCCATTTACAAAACAGGTGGCCTATAGCTTGGCACTCTCTGCTTTAAAGGACACTGAAACCATGCAAAACTAAATAAGAAACATTCAATAACAGAGAAGACTCTCTCACCAATAAGCACTACCATGAAACACACCAGAGAGCTCGAAGGAAAGAGAAAGGAAAGGAAATGGGAGAGTCAGGCATTCCTACAACATGAGAAACAGTGCCTATCACGCAAAGCCAAAGACTCAAATGTCCCAAGATTATTTATTGCACATTGTGATAAGGAAGGGCAGAGAAGGCAACTTGATTGCATAAACAGGTTGAGATAAATATTCAAGTGAAGAAAACAATCTGTGGACTACAGCATGGGGGCTCCATACGAAGGAATGAAGGAATGGGAAACACCGTTAAGAATTTTAGTCTCTGACTATTTAAGCACAAAAGTAGGACACGAGGCACATGTGAAGCAAGGGCTAGAGGCAGTAGCAGAACACAGGGCCCAAACTGGTGCCCTCCAAACATCTGCGGCCCCGGATTCCTGGCCCCAACACCACTCAGTGCTGGTGACACCACTCTGCTTTCTTTTCTACTCACACACAAAATGTTCATATAGTGAAAATAACTTACACGGAATGGAAGTTGGAGCGAGATGAGAAAAAGAATTCCATGAAAAAAATTAGAGGAGGATCATCAGGCCTGGCACAGCTTTCAGGAAGGCTGGTCTTTTGGCTGTTCTGTGGTCATGTACTTCTTCTGTTTTAATGTTTATATATTTATTTTGAGAGAGAGAGAGAGAAAGCAAGTAGGGGAGGGGCAGAGAGAGAGAGAGAGAGAGAGAATCCCAAGCAGGCTCTGTGCACAGCCCAGTGTGGGGATCGATCTCATGAACTGCAAGATCATGACTTGAGTTGAAATCAAGAGTTGAATGTTTAACCAACTGAGCCACCCAGGCGCTGCTGGCCATGTACTTTTGATTCTACTATTCTTCTTGCTCTGAGCTCCCCTTTGCCTTCTTTCATAAATAATAGCCAACGCTTGTAAAGTGCTAACACCATGCCAATGTTCTGAGCACATTATATACACAGATGTTGATCCTCTTGATCCTTATAAGCCTGTGAGGTAGGTGTTATTATTGTTCTCACTGAACAGATGAGACAACTGAAGCACAGAGAGGTCAAGTAATTTTCCCAGGGCCACCCAGCCAAGAAGTGACAGAACGGAAACTGGAACCCAGATAGACTGACTCCTGCGTCCATGCTTCCACTGTCACTTTACCCTGAGTTCACAGTCTTCCTCTTCCACATTCCAACAGCCAACGCTGACTGGGCACCTCACACCAACGACTCCACTCTACCTGCAGTGCTATCAGTACTTGTTTTTACGTTTTCTCGTGAAAGTAATGTAACACAACTTTCAGATACAATTACCAACTTACAGACTATAGAGAGGACAGGAAAAAACATGGCAAAGAATACCATGGGGAAACATTCAGCAAAATGCAGACGGTACCAACTCTCTGAACAACTCAGCTTCTTTAACAAATAAATTGCAGATAGAAAGAGAAAGATTTTGAACCTATAGATTAAAACGGACTTACAGACTTAAAACCAATTGTAGTATATGGAAATTATTTGGGGCCTGATTCAGACTATGAAAAACAAATTATGACATTTGAGGCAATTGTAATTTGAAGGCTATATGTATATTCAATAATTTAAAAATGTTTATCTTTTGGGGCACCTGGGTGGCTCAGTCAATTAAGTGTCTGACTTCAGCTCAGGTCATGACCTCAGTCTCCACAAGTTCGAGCCCCACGGCAGGCTCTGTGTTGACAGCTCAGAGCCTGGAGCCTGCTTTGGATTCTGTCTCTCTCTCTCTGCCCCTCCCCTGCTTGTGCTCTGTCTCCCTCTCTCAATAAATAAATAAATAAACATTAATATTTTTTAAAAAATAAAATAAAAATGTTTATCTTTTTATAGGTGCAGTGGCAGATATGTTAATTAACTAGACGGGGGAGTCCCTTCACAATGTACATGCATATCATGTCATTAGAAAGTACACTTTAAATATCTTACAATTTTATATATCAATTATATTTCCCCAATAAAGCTGGGCAAAAAGAGGGAAAAATACTCATCTTTTAGAGGTTTATACTGAAATACTAATGAATAAAATGAAATGCTATCTGGGATTTGCTTCCAAGTAATACAGAGGGGGAAAATTGTGTGGGCAGAGATGAAGCGAGTCTGGCCATGAATTGCTAATGACTGAAGTTGGGTAACAGATATTTGAGGGTTCATTATGCTATTCTGTCTACTTTTACAAACCTTAAAATTTTAAATATAGCAAGAGCTTTATAAAAGTTTGAAGGAAAAACACACTAGAGTTTAAAATTAGACTTTAATCCAAGAGGAGATCTTGATTTATCGGTATTTCATCTGTATGCACATGCATAGTTTTTTTTTTTTTCTCTCAATGGGTATTTTAAAGCTTAAAGGAAGAGTTTAGAGGAAATATATGCATAGGAGGAAACTGTTCTTGTTCCTGAAAGATAGGCCTTGGAGATGCTGGGATAACCTGCAATTTAATTTCTTAATGAGTGAATTCTTGAATGGAACGAAAGTGCTCTCACAGCAATGAAACATAACCCTCTGTAACCCCCTGGCCAATACTTCATCATGCAGCTGACAAGCTCATCGAAAGTATGAGGAGGAAGAAAATCATATCCAGAGGCCTCAGGTTTGGAGGATGAAAAGGAAACACTGAGTAGAGAAGATTACGGAACATCTTCACATTTGACAGAGTGAAAGATCATGGGGTTCTCAGTCAAAACACTGTCCCAAGAGACCTAGGTTTCGATTTCAGTCCTACAACCAATTGGCTGAGCAATCTTAGATGGTCACTCTACCACTGTGATCCTCAACTATTTTATTTAGAAATTGAAGCTTCTGGATTAAAATTCCCAGAAAGATCCATAGTCTAAGGAGATAAAAAAAAAAAAACACACAAAAACCAAAAACACTCAGGATTTATGCTCCTGAAAGCCAGTCAGAAAACACTAGCCCTGACACATTACGTACTGCTAGTCTAGTGAGAGGTGCTGTGCAATGTTAACACTGAGACACACGGCCCTGGGTTTTTGTCAAGGCAAAGAAACAAGGTAAAATTAGTAAAGTTCGGAAGAGACCATACTGGAGAACAATATGCCCTACACTGCGGTCAGTGTTTCAACCAAGGGAATAAATTAGGGGTGAAAATGACTGATGAGAGTAAATGAGTTTTCTGTTAACTGCTAACTCTGGGAATTCAACCACCGTGGGTACCAACTGTCCTGAAGGCAATCTGTCCTTCAACAGCTGCGATCAATAGTCTGTTAGACAAGGCATACCTGACACAAACTTCCCAGGCCAAATAATACTGGCTCAGCTTCCAGAAACTAGGCTCCCACAACACAGCACATGGGTTTCCACTTGGCCCTCAAGATCGGGCACAGTTCCAGACCTGCATCTCGATATCGATGCACCCAACACACCCGCCCTTAAACTCTCTGCATGCCACTAGCTCTGAAACAAGATTTTAAGAAAATAATCATACCAGTTTGCTAAATGACCTTCAAGGAGAGAAAAAGTCCTTGGAAATGATGAGGCAGTCCCGCATATTGAATTAACTGACAATACTTTTTGACCTTAAATTGCAGGAACTGTTCACTAATCAAGAACTAATTCTCTCTGCTCAGAAAGCCTAATTATTTTTGTGCTTATGCTTCCCCTTCTGACATAAAGTACCTCTTCACAAAGCAGGGAAGTTCCTGACTGAGTTGCTTCAACTGGTCTTGATGAAAGGAGATGAGTCACAGGAGCAGCCTGGCACAATCTCCATTTGTAATAACTCTTTACCAAGGGCTAAATTATAGCAGGCAGGACACTGAGAGCTCTTCCTTTCTCCCTCCTTTCTTTCCTTCCTTCTTTTAATAAAAAGAGGGGCATTCACCAAGGACTGCTCCTACTTGACATAACTAGTAGAATTGCCAGTGAATTAGTGGATAGAACTGCTGTCAAGAGTGGATCTATGTATACAGTAAAGGCAAGCGCAGACAGGTTAACCTGATCTTCAGGAAAGCTTGTTGATGGCCCCCAAACTAATCTGTAGCAAGAAATAGAAAAGTCAACATAAACTCCTATATAAAGATGACAGAGAGAGAGAGAGAGAGAGAGAGAGAGAGAGAGCGCTAAATACCTCTAAGATTTCTGAACATCACCTCCATTAGACCACTACAAGCTAAGGCTTTTAGGCTTCCCCTACTGCAAATGTTTCTTCTTGTAGTTTATTTTACTTTAAAAAAATTTTTTTAATGTTTTTCATTTATTTCTGAGAAAGAGAGAAACAGCATGAGCAGAGGAGGGTCAGAAAGAGAGGGAGATACAGAATCTGAAACAGGCTCCAGGCTCTGAGCTAGCTGTCAGCAGAGAGCCCGATGTGGAGCTCGAACCCACAAACCATGAGATTATGACCTGAGCCGAAGTCGGACGCCTAACTGACTGAGCCACCCAGGTGCCCCACTTCTTGTAATTTAAAGATATATATACATATATACAAGCTTCAGTTATCTGCATGAACAACTCTCCTCCAATCTAAATGAACCACTATCCCATATGTCTAGGTTGGGCTAATTTTGAAACTCGTTCATTTTTTTTTTTCTAATCTCATAGGAATGGGGCAGTAACAAAAAGCTATCCAGAAGAAAAATAAGAGATGGTAACCGGTGTGTGTGTGTGTGTGTGTGTGTATGTGTGTGTGTGTGTGTGTGTGTGTGTGTAATACAAACAGGATGAATAGCCTCCATAAGGAAAATATGCAAATAAATAGAGTAACCAATATTAATAATCTACCAAGCTGGCAAGCAACAGGTGAGATGATTGTAATCTTGGTGGAAAAATTAGCTAATAAATAATTCATAAGTCTCAGGGGGGGTGAAAAAATCATATTTACTCTGTAGCCATACTATATCACTCTCAAAGAAGCCCACTGCTGTATACTTTTTCTGTGTGTAAATCTCCCAGTACACACAAGGTGATTGGAAGTACTTATTTGACCATCTCTAAGTACTTATTAGACAGAGTGACCTGAATGTGGCATGGGAATACCTTCCTTCTATCCATTATTTTCTCTTCTCTTTTTTGCTTGCCTATAAAAGTAGCAAGTACTGGGGCGCCTGGGTGGCTCAGTCGGTTAAGCGTCCGACTTCGGCTCAGGTCATGATCTCACAGTTCGTGGGTTCGAGCCCCGCGTCGGGCTCTGTGCTGACAGCTCAGAGCCTGTTTCAGATTCTGTGTCTCCCTCTCTCTCTGACCCTCCCCTGCTCACGCTGTCTCTTTCTCTCTCTCCTAGAAATAAATAAAAAATATTAAAAAAAAAAAGTAGCAAGTACCCTCAAGCAACACCTGCACCTTATAAATATAATCTATCCTCCTCCTCCTTAGATGGATGGATGGATGGATGGATGGATAGAAAGAAAGAAAGATAGGAAGGAAGGAAGGAAGGAAGGAAGGAAGGAAGGAAGGAAGGAAGGAAGGAAGGAAGGAAGGGAGGAAGGAAGGAAGGAAGGAAGGAAGGAAGGAAAAGCAAGCAATTGGGATATATGTCATTTAGTTCCATACAATAAGATGTAGATGCTGCCATATTGCCTCAGTGAGGCAAGATTTAGAAATTCAGAGATTCAGAAACACCAAGAAACACACAGAAACAGCAAAGACATGGTAGCCTTCATCACCTATCTAAAGGGGATGCTGTCGGAAACTTAATTCCAACCACTTACAAGTTTGCCTCTGATAGTCAAGCACTATGAAAGAATTAATCCATTCTTATAGCACAAGGTTATACCTTCTTTGCAGTTCATTTATCTATGAAAAACAATGATCAGAAATAGTAATCTAACATTACACGAAAACTATTGGACTTTTCAATTCTGGCTAAGGATGCCATCCATCCGTCTAAGGATCGGTTTGCTATACATAAGCTGATTTAAGGAAGTATGTTTTCTCTCTTATCCTCCCATTCATGCTAGGCTATGTTTGAAGGGACACATAAATGACTGACTTCCTCATAGCAAATTTCCAGAAGACAGAGTGCTGAATTAACACTTAGGTTTTGTAGGATTAGTAATATGTCTCTTGGATACTGTCACTTTCATATCCATCCATCCATACTTGATGATGCTTAGGAGTTTTAGGCAGAAGACAACATCTGGCTCTTTTATTCCCTCTAACAAGTCTTGAATAACTAGAGTCAGTTTCTAAATATTAGAAATTTAAATAGGGCTCTATTACATCTTGAGCTACGTTACTAGTACCCAACAATGAAGATAAAAATGACCCCTAACAATGACCATCCCACCACTTCCAATCAGCCAGGATATGGTTGCCAATATTTCCAATAGGAAGAGAAGTGTTAGGTCAGCCACAGAGCGTTAAAGTCCAGTCTTGGTGATGATGTTCCCTTTAGTTCCTATTGTTGCTTCTGAGTTCCTAAAAATCAATGAGTTCAGCAATAGGGCTTATGGAGAATTTGGTCATGAGAGGTAGAATAAAGTATATGCTGCCCTATGGGACTTATATTCTCAAGTATTTTCTGGGCACCCATTTAGAGCACTTATTATTCTCTGCTGCAGTGAGCAATATTCCTAGGAAACTGTAAGATTCACTTTCTGTCCTCCAAGTGCTCTGTGTCAGTTTCTTAAAAAGCTTCTCTGTGTTGATTATGTAAACCATGTTAGTTGACCTCTAGATAGCTAGACCTACATCAGCCAAAAAACCACGATGGAGGGTTTGCAGCATGACCATAATGTAAGCAAGATAAGGAAGATTAATCCACCCACCTGTATCTTACTAATGTTACCATAGTCTGTCCTGGCAAATGAAAGCTGGAAGAAATCGTTCAAACCGAATACCTGTATAAAATGTGTATGCAACTGGTAATAACTGGGTAGATGGATACAAAAGCAGTACTTCTAGAAAGATTTCTTTTGCTCTAAATTTGTAAGCATTAACAGACTCTAAAAGTGTACCTTCTTTTCTGCTATCTCATTAATTCTGCTATCCCACCTCCCATTAATAAGAAACAGACAATATATGATCCTTCTAAATTATGTGGTAGATCCCTCCATAAAAACCATTTACAATTGGATACCAACCTCCTCCCAGAAAGTCACATACACAGGTCTGAGACTCTGTATCTTGTATGTTCCTGTAACTGCAAGCAAATAATTTTTAGGTTCACAACCCTCCATAGAAACAGGCTTCCCTTCTTTTTCTTTTTCTTTTTTTTTAACTTGAAGCCTGGAAGTGCTTAGGTATTTCGGCAGTTTTAAAAAATCAAACTTGATAACTCGAAGAAATTTTTAAATTCCAGCATTAAAAGAACATTTTCCCTAACAGGATATACCAAATTCCTTCTCCTTTCTAAAGAAAGGCTGGCTTTATTTGAAGCAACAGCTTTCATTAAACACATTTACGTCCTCTATCTTCCCACCTCCAGGGACACATTTGGCACCAAAACCTGTTTTCTGCCTACAAAATCACTAAAACTGGAAAACGCCCCAATCACTCGTGGGGAGAGGGGAGCATTAGCCCTTTGAAAACACCATTTCCATTTTATCTTAAATGCACCAAATAATGGAGTTTCTACATACTAATAAGACCTTCCTGACAGCATGGATTCCAATTTCCCATTACATTCCATTATTTTGTTTGTGGTGATCTAAACTGCTTCTGACATCCTTTGATGCCTCCACCCTTTACACACTTGCAGCCTTATCTGTGTTTTAAGTCAACTTTAGCCCACTGTTTGCCAAATTCCCATTTAACTCTCAAAATCTTTACCCAGGCAACAAGGCTTTTGGTTCCCTTACCTTGAATTATTAAATGCACATAAAATGTGTCCTTTCAGGATGTCCCATTTGTAAAAAGCTCTCTCTTAGAAGTACTTTTAAGCTGTGATATGAAAGTGCGCTCCATAAAAAAAAATATTTAAACTTTCTAAATATATTTCTCCACAGGTTTTTTTTCTAGATCAGCAGCAAAAAGAAAATCTGGATTATAACCAACATTAGCAAGTGTTAGTTTATGACTTAGCATTAGTTCACTATGTTGAAAAATCACTCTTTCCTCTACATATAAACAAAACCTTAAGCCAAGTGGAACCACAGCGTTCTCCACCCCCCTGGGTCACCTCAACTACTTCTGCCCACAGGAGAAAAGCTCTTCAGCATCATCCTGAACATGCCTTCCTGTTCTCAAACCAACGACAGGAACAGATTCCAGGTTTTAGTGACACATAGCAGTCAGAGACATTGCTCCATCAATCAGTTTCTATATGGCTTCAACCTGAATCATTAGTCCTTTCCCCATATTTCACTTTACTTACTTATTCCCACTATATTTTACTTTTCTCTATCCTAATCCTCGTATTCCTCAACATTAGCCACTCATTGGTTTTCCCACCACTCTCCACTATAGGGATTTGCTAGTCTTATAAACTCAACCGGCCTTTTGCCTGATCATTAGAGTCACCATCTAGGAGTTTGAAGAGCTTCACAGGAATCACACAAGTGCACACAAAAAGAGATCCCTTTCTGCAGCTTTGACTTCTTACAATTGTTTACAGAAACAGAGAGCAAGGAACAGCTAGAATTGCTGAACATGACGCAGGCAAGAAGGGAAGTAGAAAGGGAAAGGAGGTCTGTGATTTTTCTTTTACTCCAGCTAGTAGTCACTCTTCCGTGAACTCCCGGTCTGTTTGCTGTTTAAGATCTTTACATCCAGGCTTATCTAAAATTTCCTAATCTTTTGCCCTGTAAATGCCACATGCATTCCTGTCTTCATGCCTTGGTGTGACCCACACCTGCTGTCAGGAATGCCCTCTCCCTCCACCTGCTTAGCAACATCCCACCCATATGTCCAGCCTCAGCTCCAGCCCACCCCTTGGACAGCAGACCTCCCTCATTCACGCTTCCTGCCTCCTTGAGGCCTAAGGCATTCTCTGACTATATTCATGTAGCACTTTCCATATTCTCCTCATAGAATGTATACAAAAAGATGTATGTGTCTTGGAAAAATAGCTACTGGGGAGAGATCTAGGAATTGTATAAACATTTCATATTCTCAAAAAAATCCTCCATAACATGGCATTAAGACCTATATTTTACAGAAAAGGAGGGGCGCCTGAGTGGCTCAGTTGGTTAAGCGTAGGTCAAGATCTCCCTGCTCCTGAGTTTGAGCCCCACATTGGGCTCTGTGCTGACAGCTCAGAGCCTGGAGCCTGTTTCAGATTCTGTGGCTGCCTTTGTCTCTCTGCCCCCCACCCCTCCCACTCGTGCTCTGTCTCTATCTCTCAAAAATAAATAAACATTAAAAAAAGAAAGAAAGAAAAGAAGGAAAATGAGCCTCAGAAAATTTAAGTGATGAGCCCA
Source organism: Hyaena hyaena (assembly GCF_003009895.1). NCBI lineage: Eukaryota > Metazoa > Chordata > Mammalia > Carnivora > Hyaenidae > Hyaena > Hyaena hyaena. The sequence goes on along the minus strand of NW_024080715.1, from coordinate 626,330 downwards.
GGGCCCTATGTGCCTCTGAAACCCTTGTCTGTTTCACTATGCTAATTGCCTCTACTGCTATAGCGAAAGTAAGTGCTTTACCACCAAACCTGTGTCTTACATCTCTCAGTGTCTTCAGCTTGTAGGCTGTGAGCACTTAATGAATACTCATGAAAGCTTATATTCAAATGAGGTCGTATTTCCCCAGTATACCACTATCGAGGGAAAGGGCCAAGAGGCAGAAGTGAGCAAGTGCGGATTAAAATTTCCGCAGATAATCCACCAAGTGAATGATCCACAGGCATGATAATCCAGTGTTGGCTACATATCCAATTCCACAGAGGTCTCCCGCTTCACTTCACAATGTCAGAGCATAAGCACCAGCATGTACTTCCATGGCCGTTTCTGCTCATCCAATGAACTTGCTGGGCCTGGAATTAATCCTTGGTAGATGTTAGAAATATTATGACAACAGCTGGCACTGTCATTTGCAGTGTCCAAAATGGAACTTCCATTTCTTTTTTCCCCAGGGAAGATTTATGTGTTTCTCTTCAAGTACCAGGCTTACTTCAAAATGAAAATATTCACTTTCTCTTCAACAGTTGGATTTTCTGATGATTTAAAACAAAGAAAAATGACTTTCTAACATCAAACTAGCCCCTGTGTTATACAGGCTGTGATATAGTCATGTTTTACATCCAAAGTAGTGTTTCTTAGAAACATGTTTTTGATGATGATTTTCGAATCTGTGCAAGTAAAAAGTGTGATACAATGGATTTCACCATAGTGCTTTTTGTAGGGGATGGAGAGTAGTTTTTTTTAAAAAAAGAAAGAAGGAAAGAAAAAAAAGAAAAATGGCTCAGTTTTTTTGTTTGTTTGCTTGTTTTTCTTTCTTTCTGAAAATTGGTCATGGAATCCTCAGTCTGGAAAGACTAGGCAGGAACTGGGGGCCAGGCTAAGGCTGAAACACTATTTACAAGGGCAGCCATATCTAAGGAGCATGGGTCTCCTGACCACATTTTGCTGATCTTTAATTTTGCATTAACGGCCTGGGCACAGCAAAGGGGCATATGCCAATGAAGGCCATCCCAGCTGTCACAAATGCTGTACAGTCAGGCAAATTTGACAACATAGCTCTGCCAAGATAATTCAGATTCCTAGGCCAGGGGTAAAATCAGTTTTGCAATTTTGAAATATTTTTGTGATCCTTCTATGCAACGGTACACAGTATTCACAATATAATTCATGTGGTGATACCATTACTGATAGTAAATGTGGTCTTAGGCAGTACACAGCCTAATTTTTCTGTAAGAAATAAGGTAGAAGCCATGGGGGACCATATAAGCCATTCCACTGTTTCAGTGAGTAAGTACTGAATCTCTGGGAACATTTCAATAATCAAAACTTATCCACACTATTCCACAAGCTCAGAAGTTCATTCTGTGTTTCTTCTTCCAAGTTCTACTGGTCAGCTGTAAGTACTTGCCCAATTTTTGTACTTTTCCATGTGGGAATCTCTCTTACCAAAATATTCTTGCTATATTTTTCTTTAGAATCTACTGCAAATGTTAGGGTTTTTTTCATCTTCTCTTCTTTAGAGAAAAAAAGAGGGGGAGGGTGTTTAAATGAGATTTAGAGTTCAAAGCTAAAGAGAAGGGCAGTTTGTTTAGCTGGGCATATCCAATGCTATTTCTCAAATGTTTATTTTATGGTTTTGTCCTACTTTAAGAGTCTTATTTAAAAGATGAATGGCCATGACTTCAGAATTTGGAGAGAAAAACAAAATGCCTAAGCCCAGGCATCCAAATGAGACTCCAGTGGTAATTCATATCAATGTACAATGATCTCCAAAGCAACTCTCTGGACAACAGAACACATAAAAAAAAAAGGCCAAATGAGGAGCCTATCTCCTTCTGTATGATAGCTCAAATTATTCTGTAGTTGTTGTGGCATTGCTAAAAATATGCTGCTCAATAAAATGGCCATCAATGCAGAAAACAATATTGTGTGTGTCTAAATAGTGCCTTATTTGGATACTTAGAAATTATGGAGTTCACATTATAGCCATTCATTATTTATGTTTCTAATAGAAAAAATAAATTCTTTCTTTCAATTCTATATTCTATTTCTGTTTTCATCTAGCTAATTATTATCCTATATGGTAATGAGTAGACATTGCCAAGAAAGTTAGAGGGTCCATTGTTAGGCATGAAGGTGTTTTGTTTTAAGATAGGTAAAAGGTTAAAAAAGTGAAAAGAGGGCCAGGCAGGTTGGGGCGCCTGGGTGGCTTAGTCGGTTAAGCGTCCGACTTTCGCTTAGGTCATGATCTCGCGGTTCGTGGGTTCGAGCCCCGCGTCGGGCTCTGTGCTGACTGCCAGCTCAGAGCCTGGAGCCTGTTTCAGTCTGTGACTCC
>NW_024080715.1:558812-623847 GCF_003009895.1 Hyaena hyaena | reverse complement strand
AAAAAAAATTCTTAAAAAAAAAAAAAAGAATTATTTAAAAAATAAAAAAAAAAAGAAAGAAAAGAGGGCTAGGCAAATGAGGTGGGAGGGCACTGGGAGGTAGGATAGGACCAAAAGAGAACAAAGTTCAGGAAGAGGAAGACAGAGAAGACTGAGTGGGCAAGAGGGAATAGGTAGGGAGGAAAGTGAGGAGTAGAGAGAACAGATGGTAAAGAATGGAAGGAACAGGCAGTACGTAGAACCCTAGATCCCACTGAGAGAAACATGGCAGATGGGTAGTTAAGCACATGGAATTGGTATTGGACAGACTCAAGCTCTACCATGTAGTAACTGAATGAACTTGGGCAAGTCTCTTAACCTTAAGGGTACCAATATAATCCACTTGACAGGGGGATTGTGAAGATTAATCAAAATAAGCCATGCAAATGTCTGATACATGGTAAACACTGCCTAGATGTCAGCTGTGCTGATGAAGGGAGGAGGACTATTTTGGGTCAAGTACATATGTGCTTGGCTCAATGGAGAGTCCCTAAATTAGCAATTTACAATTACTCTTCACCAGAAACTTACATTAGAAAGGAAGATAAACATGTAGACAAAAGAATCACTATTACGTAAAATAAGAAATAGTTGATGGGTCTTCAATATTAACACATGCACAAAAAAAAAAAAACAAAACAACAAAACACCTCAGAACATTAATACACTGAAACTCTTCCAAGTGAAAAAAAAATGGGAAGTTAAAATAGAGAGCAGGTGAGATGTGAATAAGGTTTTGCATCATAGTTAGCAAAAAGGGATATGGCAATTGTGTACATAGTAGTTAAAAGAGTGGGCTTTAGAACTCCATGGACCTGGGTCTAGCTTACTCATTTACTAACTTTGAACATGTTACTTGTTCTGGACTTCTGTTTATGCATCTATAAAAGGAGAATATAAATCCCCATCTTGTAAGATTGTTATGTGGATTAAATGAGGAAATATATAAATTTAACACAGTGTTATGATAAAGGCGATGTCATTATTACGTTATTAGGATTTAGTAGTAGAGTTAGAGTTCATCACAGATTTTGAGACTACTTTATCTGGGAAAACCAAATACAGCTAGGCTCACTAAGCTGACAGAAAAGATGACGGAGCCAGATGCAGGGCACAAGGAGTAGGTAGCCTAGGCATGTCATGGTGGGCGGTGGAAGGCAGAAGTATAAGCACATTAAGAGCTGTATCAAGAAAGATAAGCAGTTATTCTCTTTCTGATGTGTCCAAGATAAGCCAGAAAGAGTTTTAAGTTAAATGTTGGCAGAAAAGTTCATGATACCCAAATGTTCAGAGCCACGACAAAGATCCTCAACAGTATAAGCTTCTTTTGGAGGATTTTTAAAAAATGTTTATTTATTTTTGAGAGAGAGAGTGATTGGGAAGGGGCAGAGACAGAGGGAGACAGAGGATCCGAAGCAGGCTCTGTGCTGCATGCTCTTAACTCCCAAAATGTGAGACCATGACCTGAGCCCAAGTTGGACACTTAACTGACTGACCTACCCAGGCATCCTTTCTTTTGGAGGGTTTTTAAGATATATAGGCAGTAATCTTTACTAGTGTTTTTAAATATAATTTTGCCTGCAGGCTGATGGATGGAATAAATAACCCTCTCAGTAGGGTCTTCTACTCTAGAGGACAAATGGCATTTGCCTCTTATTTGAAATATAGTTTCAGTAGGTGTCCTGGAAGAAGAAAGAGGAACAAATAAGGCCTACTATCTTGAGAAACCACATCTAAGAGTCTGGCATTATGGTAGGTCACCTGTGTTGGATTTATAGCAATTCTGCAATCTGTTCCACAATGGTATTTTTATTAGTGCTGTATTTCATGATCTCTATTCATTTTAATCCTACTGATGAACAATGTTGTAGCATAATCTTTATTTAGCAAATTTGGAAACTGAGGCACAAGGAAGTTAAATTAGTGTCCAAAATAACCATGGAAGATAGAGTTTTTCACCCTAAATCTATTTGTTAAAGCTTATGTAAAAAAGGCAGTGAATTGCCAGTTAGTTATTAGACAAAGAAAAATGTTTCCCATACCAAAAACTGATACACTAAAAAACATTCATGATGATATTCTATTTGATGATACTGTCCTGCTCTAGCTAGGAGAAAACCTTCCACAGCTTAAAGTCTAGAACCACTTTGGCCCCTTAATATGAGAAAGGTTCAGTTATCAGAGTTGGACTGAGTGAGATTCACCATGAAAAATTATGGTCAAATTGTATGAAATTTTCTAGAGAAAAATCAATATCATAATAGTAATAACATGTTGAAAGAAGAAGAAAAAATGAACCCTGAAATACTGAGCCTGTTAAGGATATCATTATGTAAAAGACTCTTATATACAAATTTTAAAAGGTGATGATTCGGAACCCATCTTCTGGATTAAAAATAAAAAAATATTAAACAATGATAACCAGGTATTTTTATAAATCATGCAGAGAGAGAAGAAGAAGAGGGAAATTCTGAACAATCTCACAGCATTAAACATTTATTTAAAGAGCATCATTTGAATTCAAACAAGTGAGACTTTTAAAGGATAAAGTTAGAGGCTTATACTCTTTCACTCCTGACTACCACTCATTTATTCAATTGGCACTGGTGAAGCTCAGAGCCCTCTATCAAAATGTTATTAAGGGTTCAAAAGGAATAAAAGATATGATCTTTGATCTTATAGAATATACAGCTTAGACAGGAGACAATGTTTCATTAGGTTCCCTCTGGACAATTTAATATCTAGAGTTATATATGGATAAAAATAAGTTGTACATGTTATAGGAATATAACCAATTTTTAGAAAATGAATAAAGCAGGGAAGTTTCCATTTCTTTTATATGCATTGCCTACATGTTTTACCTAATTCCCATGTATTCTAATCAATACGAGTACTGAATTAGGAAAAGAGTTAATGGTAAGAACACGGGTAGGAATGAGTTGCAAAGTTTGTTTAGATAAGATTGTGATTCAGTATAAGTAATCAAGATTAATGGAGCGAAGTGAATGCAAATGAGAAGGTAAGTGACCATCAGAAAAATGGACAAAGCATCCCTATGCTGCAAATTCCTTAAGGAAGGAGAATAATCATTAGAATGCAAAGGAGTTCATTGTGAAATGTTTCAAAGTACACTTGCCCTCCCTCTCTCACCTCCAACTGCTTAATGCAAGGCTGGAGGCAGTACTACAATGCCCCAGAGGGGAACAAATTCAGGTCAGTGAACCAAGTCCGCTATTCCAATATGGTTCCTAGAGGCACCATCCTTATTAGAATATAGAAATGTACAAGTTAACTCTTCAGTGATGTGTCATCAGTATCTTCCATCCACCTCCATAAAAAAAAAAATAACATGGCTTAATTCTGCTGTCTTCAAGCCAATTCCCAGATTACAGTATCTCAGTTCCTAACCAATGGAAAGGAATCTGAAATTGGCATGTATTCTTACAGAAATCATTTTGTTTGCAATCATTAGATGTATCAATGTATCTTAAATGCTACCCCTGAGAGAAGAACTTAAAGCAATTTTGTTAGTAAAACAGAAATAAAGTTAATTGAATGGGTGATATAAAAGCTGTAGAGAGACTGATGGACTACATCAGTAGTAGTCCTGATGGACTACAAGGTCCTGAACCAGACAAAAGGAGGTGGGATAAAAACTGCGGGTTAGAGGGTTTGGCTTTGGAAGAGACTCAGGCTTGTCTGAATTCTCACTCACAAAACAGAAAGGCAGGCTAACAGTAGACAGAGGTTTTGTATTGGAGGAAATACCCATCACACAGAATGGCCTAAATCAGTGGCTCTTAAAGCGTGGTCCTCTGGCGAGCTGCACTGGCATCCTCTGCGAGCACCACCCCCAAGCTAGTGAATCAGAATCCCTGAGGATGGGGGCCGGGGGACTGGGCTGCAGCAAGCCTGCCATGTGACTGTATACACTCTCAAGTTTGAGAACCAGTGACCTAAATCATCTCAGTTAAAGCAGATCCTCCTCTGAGAACAAGAGGGTGGGGTCCAGACTTCAGGGCGGAGATTTTGAACAGCTGCAGGGAGGAATGTAGGATGGAGGTGAGAAGTTAATGAAAGGCCTGTAGGAAGCTAGTGAGCATGTCCTTCTGAATTGAAAAATCTTGTGAGAGGGCTTCAGGATCTGTCTTCCGAGTAGTAATAATGAGTCTATATAAAACTGCATTCAGATTATCATATAACTGACTGAGAATCTGGAAAGATAGCTTGATTATGATTTAGGGACTGCTATCTATGGCACATATGTATATATATATATACATATGGGGTGTGTGTGTCTGTGTGTGTGTGTACATATGTGTGTGTGTATGTGTACAGAATGGATCAAATTAAGCAAAATGAAGAAAATCTGCAGATGCCTAGAAGAGACAAGACACTGGCACCAGAGACTCAGAATGAAGCCCATAACTCTTCTGTATGGCCCTGGGAAAATCATTAAGTCTCATCTGTAAAGTTGAATCTAGCATTCATTTATTCAAGCAAAGCGGGGGCGAGGGGGACAAGTCCATTATTAACTATAGCACAGAGAAAGGCTATGAAGGGAGAACTTATGGATATTTACTGAATGCTTAGAGAACAGTGAGGAATTACAATTAATTCTAAATAAGGAAAACAAGGAGGCCTTCACCCTGAAGAGGCCACGGAGCTAGACTACGAAGAATGAGAGAAAATTCAACAGATGGAAGACCACACAGGTAGAGTGTAAGAGAATGCAGGGCAAGCAGAGGGAATGGAGATAGGCCAGCACGGATTTATAGGCATGAGACTATTCTGAGGGAGGGAGAAGGTCTGTTCTAGCTCCATGGATGATTTTTCAAACATTTTTCAGCAGCCTGAAAATAATGGGCAAAACTGATATTGTACTTTTATCCACTAAGCCAGTGCTAGGGCACTTTTTAAATTTTTGAACAGTTACTAAATACTGAGCTTTAGGTAAAAGCCTCTCAGAATTCTTCCTGGCTGGTTTTAAAGTAAAAGAACCAAGGGCGTAAACTGTCAAAGGACATCCAGCCCTTACACTTCCATACTCCTGGATTGGGGATCACAGGTATTCTGGGGCCACTTGGCAGAAGGGTTACTTGCCTCTTTGAAAACTACTGCTGCTCAGAGGCCAGATTTAAGTTGATTCCATCATAGGAAAAGGAAGAACACACTGCAGTGAACTTTCAATTACCTTTTAATAAGTGGGCCAACTTTTTATTCTCATAGTAAAATTCATATATTGAATCTCTGGCAAAGAGCCCTTGCTAAGCACCCTTTTCTTGTCTTGGGTCAAGCCTCAGGAGACCTGAATGAGCAGAAAGCAGTTGTCTTCTTGAATTTAAAAGCAGTTCTGAGGTCTCCTAGGGTGGCCAAGTAACACTTAAGACAAAGGAGTAGCAGACTAAATTTCTGGAAGAGAGCACACAGAAGAAAAGCATCTTGTTCTGTTTGATCGGATTTCACGATTCCAGGACAAAGCAGCAGACTGATCAATCACAATATCATACCTCCCTCTTCTGGAAAATTTTTCTGATCAGTCACTTTTTACAACTTCTGAAAATCTTCCCAGCTGCCAGTCTGAAGGGGCATCCTCACAAGGGACACCTAGGTTGTGCTTGAAAGAATGAATCATTTTTTCGGGTCATGAATTCTATACCAGGCACATGAGCCTTGAACATTTAGTTCAAAGAACATTATTTCACGAAGTTCTAGGTTCACATGGAATGAATCACACACCTATCTATTAAGATGATTTTTCTGGGCTTTTTAAGGCTGTCCACAGTACGGAACCTCCAAAGGGAAACCATCTCCCCAGAACAAAGCATTCAGGGTACACACTCACACCATTATCAGTCTGCGAGCTGACCGGTAAGCATCATGAAGCACCTCCTTTGTGCTGAGGAGAGACTAGAGTGTTGGTTCGAAACACAAAAAATCCGAGTTAAATCCTGTTCCTGAAATATAGCCCAGAATGATACAGTTGTTGGTTTTTAATCCTTTTCTGACAGTGTTCTGACAGAATGACAGTGAATTTTGAGACTTCAGATCTGGGTGAATGGGTCAACTACCCTCTCTCTGTTAATGACAGTGTTTTGAACATGGGCCAAACCTTCACGTTGTCAGTTTTTCTCAGCTCTTGGTACAGCACTTGCCCTCATCAAATGGGCATCACTTTTCGATTTGATTCCCTCCCCTAACATGTTAACTAGGTATCATTCAGGAAACAGTTGATATCATGAATGATCACCCATTTCCTTAATAACCCTTATCATCGTCAATAAAAAGATTTTGGATACTGTAAAGAAACAGGTTTTTGTTTTGTTTTTACACGTCCAAATAAAATGAACTTCAGAGATCTTCCAGAACCATAAACTTACAGATGAGGCTGAAAGGAAATGTTCTTCATTAAGCATAGGCTCTTTGGGCAGATTTCTCATTTGCAAGCCACGTACACTGCCAATTAAAAGAGAGGCAGTGTGAATGCCAACAAGAACCACAAGTGTGTGTGCGAGGTGAGACGGGGTGGCGGACACAGAAGACAAACCACTGCCTACCAGGATTTCACTGAAAGCCCAGTAGAGGCAGTAATAACCTGAAGCTCTGTAAATTGTTAGAACCTCAGAAGTCTCCAATTTCTGCTGAATTTCTGTTGGCCATTATTTCTCCCTCAGAAGGGAAGTCTGAGAAAAGGCATTATAATTATGTAAAGAGGCTGGGGAAAGGGGAATACAGTTTTCAAACAATCTTTCTCTTCAGTCAGTTTTCTCACTATGATTTTCACAATTAACTCAACTTGTATTGTTTTTTAAAATTCATGACTTTAAAAATTACTTAATCTGATGTATTTTTCTTAACCATAACATGAAATTGTTCCATGCAGAGGGTAGTCTGCTCAAAACATACCCCAAAGACCAGGATAAAAAGCCCTGTTTCCCTATTGTCAAATGCTGGTTGAGATATGAATTCCCATTTGCCCTCCCTCATGGCATCTCCCTGTTTTTATTTCTGACTCTAGCATTTTGACTCTGATTCACAGGCAATTTCTCATTCACTAGCCATTCCATTCCAATGCCCAGAGGAAGATCCTACTTTATAGTGCTTGAGACTCATGCAATTTGAGGGATCCTTTTTAAGAAAAATATATCAAATAACAAATACAAAATGCCCATGATCACTTGTGAAGGGGAAGCAGAAAGGAGGGATGTTGAACTGGGAAGTGACAGTGATTTTAACAATTACAGTTGAAATACATTGTGTTTAGTGTTTTTACAAAAACCCACCCTGACACTTCATCACTAGAGCTGCTCCCAGGATGCTGGAAGGGGCCTGTGCAAGTGAGGAGCCCTGAGGCTTTATCTTCTAAATTTCATGACAATGACTCCTGCCTCTGTTCTGGCACAAATCTCCACTGCCACCATTACAGCCAAATGGGGGGGGGAGGGGGACTCCAGCTCAAGAATAAGTCTTATCCCTTTTTACTGGTTTCCCTTAACCCAGAGAAAGACCAAGCTCTCAAAAGAGACCATAGTTCAAATTAGTGTTTTCATTTTCTTTAGGTAAATACCCAGAAGTGGAATTACTAGGTCACAGGATACTTCTATTTTTAGTTTTTTGAGATACCTCCATACTGCTTTCCATAGTGGCTCCACCAATTTACATCCCGACCTATAGGGTACAAGGGTTTCCTTTTTCCACATCCTCACTAACACCTGATATTTCTTGTCTTTTTGATACTAGCCATTCTGACTGGTCCACTGACAGATGCATAGATCAAGATGTGGTGTGTGTGTGTGTGTGTGTGTGTGTGTGTGTGTATATATATATAAACATTAAAAAAATTTTTTAAAAGAGTCTCTGTATTCTCTATATGGAATATAACTTAGCCATAAAAAGAATGAGAGATCTCGCCATTTGTGAAGCATGGATTCACCTAGAGTGTATTATGTTAAGTGAAATAAGACAGAGAGAGACCAATACCAAACGATTTCACTTATACAAAATTACAAAAAACAACAAAACAAACAACAAAACAGACTCCTAAATATAGAGAACAAACTTGTGGTTGCCGGGGGGGGGGGGGGGGGCAGTAGAAGGATAGGCAAAACAGGTGAAGGGGATTAAGAGGTACATCCTTCCAGTTAAAAATAAGCCACAGGGATGAAAAGTACAGCATGGGAAATATGGTCAATAATCTTATAACTTTGTGTAGTGACAGATGGTAACTAAACTTGTCATGGAGAGCATATAGGAATGTTAAGTAATCGCCAAATCAGTGCTGAAATTAATATATATTAGCTATGCTTCAATTGAACATCTATTTAATTTTAAAAAGTTCAAGAATTAAAGGTAAAAAAGCAAAATAATATTGTAGAAAATTAAAGTATTGTTCCTAACTATACAGGTTTCTGATCCTCAAAATACTACCCATACCTCCTTGATCATCTCATCTGAGCATCCTGTTTTCATAGGATGCACATTATCGTAATGTTCCTCCTAATGGAATGTTATACTTAGTGACCAAATTTATTTCTCTCTTATATTCCATACCCTACCCCCTTTTCTTTAAAGTTCCAACTGGATCTTCCACTGTGATTCTAGGCTCAGGTCAGAAAGACATGCGTTATTCATAAAAAATTTGCCAAAAACTTCTACATGCTATTTGTGATGACTCTCACAGAGGGGTTTTATAAAAGTCCAGTCCTGACTGTGCTCCATCAGGTAATTGGCTCCCCAGACAGAAGCTAGAGCTCATGGCCTTCCTGAACCAGGCACTCCCACAGTCAGCAGAGGGGCCTCTCAGAAGCACATTGGCAGACGGATACATTGTCATAGACCATTCTAATTCATTTACCAGCCTTCCTGAGCTTTGCCAAAGAATAAGTCCTCATCTCCAGAATGCACTTTGTATGATTCACCTAATTAGGTTCTGGTTATGACCTACTATGTATCCAACACAGACCCAGAAAATAAATTCTTTCTAGCCACAGAGAAATCATATTCTTGAGCCGTTCCTACCTCTCCCATTTAGACCAGCTTCATTCTCAGCCTCAGCTGCTTATATGGCAAAAACCATGCTGATGGCCACATAGCAATTCACCTAATCTTTAGTCATACACTGACTTTTTTTTCAGTTTTGTTATTTACTTTTTTATTAAAGTATAATCAATATACAGTGTTACATTAGTTTCAGTTATACAGTATAATGGTTCAACAATTTTATACCTTGCTCAGTACTCATCCAGATAAGTGGATTCTTGGGGCTCTTGTGTGGTTCAGTCAGTTAAGCGTCCAACTTCAGCTCAGGTCATGATCTCATTGTTTATGAGTTCAAGTCCCACAATCAAACTCTGTGCTGACAGCTCAGAGCCTGGAGCCTGCTTCAGATTCTGTGTCTCCTTCCCTCTCTGCCCCTCTCCCAACTCGTGCTCTGTCTCTCTCTCAAAAATAAATAAAAACATTAAAAGAAAGAGTCTCTTAAAGAGATAAGTGAACTCTACTTCCCTTTATCTATTTCACTTATCACCCCCCCCCCAACCCCATGCATCACCTCTGGCAACCACCAGTTTGTTCTCTGTATTTAAGAGTCTGTTTCTGTTTGATTGTTTGTTTTATCTTTTTTTCTTTGCTTATTTTTTCTTAAATTCCACTTCTGAGTGAAATCATATGGTCTCTCATATTTGTCTTTATCTTGTCTGACTTAATTTACTTAGCAATACACTCTCCAGGTCCATCACTACCCAAAGCAATCTATAGATGTAAATACAAACATTTACATCAAAATATCCCTATCAAAATACCAACATTTTTCACGGATAATACTAAAATTTGTATGGAACCACAAAAGACCTCAAATAGCCAAAGCAGTCTTGAAAAAGAACAAAACTGGAGATATCACAATTCCATATTTCAAGACATACTACAAAGCTGTAGTAATCAAAAGAGTATGATACCGACACAAAAATAGACACATAGATCAATGGAACAGAATAGAGACCCCAGAAATAAACCCACATTTATATGTTCAATTAATCTACAATAAAGGAGGCAAGAATATACAATGGGGAAGACAATCTCTTCAACAGATGGTACTAGAAAAGCTGGACAGCTACATGCAGAATGAAACTGGACTACTTTCTTACACCATACACAAAAATAAACTCAAAATGGATGGAAGACCATTATATAGGAGACCTGAAACCATAAAACTCCTAGAAGAAAATGACTAGGCAGTAATGTTTTGACACTGGCCATAGAAACATTTTTCTACATACATCTTATCAGGCAAGCAAAACAAAAGCAAAAACAAACTATTGGAACTATATAAAAATAAAAATCTTTTGCACAGTGAAGGAAACCATCAACGAAATGACAAAGCACCCTACTGAATGGGAGAAGATATTTGCAAATGATATACCTGATAAGAGGTTAATATCTCAAAGACATAAAAAGTGTATACAAATTAACACCAAACACGAACAAATAATTCAATTAAAAAAGTGGGCAGAGTTGCTGAATGGACATTTTTCCATAGAAGACACACAAATGGCCAAAACACATGAGAAGATATTCCTCTTCACTCCTCATCAGGGAAATGCAGATCAAAAGCACAATGAGAGATCACCTTACATCTGTCAAAATGGCTAGAATCAAAGAGACAAGAAATAGTAAGTGTTGGCAAGGATGTGGGAAAAAAGGAACCCTCATGCACTACTGGTGGGAATGCACACTGGTACAGCCACTAGAAAACAGCATGGAGTTTCTTTGAAATATTAAAAATAGAATTATTATATGATCCAGTAATTCCACTACTGGCATTTACCTAAAGAAAATGAAACAGTAATTTGAAAAGACATATGCACCTATATATTTATTTCAGCATTATACAACAGCTGAGATATGGAAGCAACCCAAGTTTCCATCAATAGGACAATGGATAAAGATATATATATGTGTGTGTGTGTGTGTGTGTGTGTCCTCCCCTATATATATATATATAGATAGATAGATAGATAGATAGATAGATAGGGGATATAGATAGATAGATAGATAGATAGGGGATATATATATATATATATATATATATAGAGAGAGAGAGAGAGAGAGAGAGAGAGATCAAAAAGATCAAAAAGAATGCGTTCTTCTCCTTTGTAACACCTACTGAATATTAGAGTAGCAAGCATTGGGAGATGACACCCAAGTCATGAAATCACAGAGTAATGGATTGTTAAAGCACAGGGAACCTCCAAAGTGATCTGGTTGAACCTCCCATCCAGCAGAAGGAGCCTAGTCCTTAGAGCTCAGAAGCTTGTCCATCTGGCTGCAACTGCATAGATCCACTCACACAGAGCTCCTTTCCTTTATATGGCAGGCCATTTCCTTGAAGGTTGGTTTTAATGTTTAGAAACTCTTCCTTATATTTACTCACTTCTAGGCCATAGTCCCCCATCTCCCATTCCTATTCTGGAAGCATTCAAGAGTAATCCTCTTCTTACTCTACCAATGACAGCCCTTAGCTCTTATGAACAATATATACTAAGTTCTACTTCGCATCGAATTTTCTCTTTCTAACTATTCGATTTGGCATGAGTCCTTGCCCTTTCACTATTCTGGCACCGGCTTCTAAATGTTCTCTAATTTGTCATATCCCTCTTGAAACATCTCACCTCGACCCAAAACTATTAACCTAAATGTGGTTTATGCATATTTGTAGTAGATACTTCTATTTTTGTGGACTAGCATTTAAACGATACACAACTGAGTTAATTTTGGGAGTCAACTGTGTGAACCTCTTGGCTACAATTAAGCTAATTAGCATAAATTTCAAACCAGAATGTTCTCTAAACTAGATTCTCTAAGAATAGAAGACCATGTGTCTCTAGAAGGAGTTAAAACTGTCTTATAATGATCATCTTCCAAATGATGTTAAAAGAAGGGAATCCCATAATAACCACCCCTCCTCCAACTGTGTTGACCTGCTGTAGAGTTGGGAACCTAAAGTCAGCAAAGTCATCCTCAAATTCTGCCATGTGTCTGCATGGTACCCTGATATATACATAAAAGTTGTTTTGCAATTTATGATTACAGAGTCCTCAGTGGAATGGTCACCAGTCCTAAAAAAGTCATCTAGCCTAACCCAGGTTAGAGAAATGCTCTATAAATTTCTTATTTTTTTATGATTGTCTCAACAATGTTGATATTGTTCCAAAGCCTATAGTAAGCATTCAATCATTACTTGCTAAGCCATCAGATAAATGAAGAATGGGTTCCTCTGCTCTCACCCTCTCTTTAACAATCTTGATTGGTTTTCAATGTATTTCATTCCCCAGATCCTTCTTAGGAACGATGGTTCTGTGCTAGGGCACTGAGCAGTGTTAATATTCTTGCCTCTGCCATTGAGTGACTGTGTTGCTTTGGAAATATGTGGAAGCCTCTCAAGATCCTTATTTCCCCAACTGACCAACATTTCATGTATTTAAGAAAGACACAATAATAATTCATTTAATTTTCAGGCAAACCAGACTGCAGGACAGAAAGTTTAGCTAATTTTGCCAGGATCATTTTGCTAGCAAGTGATGGAGATGGGGTCTGAATCCAGGCAGTCCGGCTTTTGCGTGTGTGCACTTAATCCCTGTGCCATCCCGTCTCTCAACATGTTCTGATGGGATAACGTTTGGGAAATAAGGAAGAAATTTATCTTCCTTGGATAGTATGAAAGATCATCAATCACCTTGCTTACATAACAAGTGAATCTCCTGATACATTAAAAACTGATTGGGGGCATCTACTGAGCTGACAGCTCAGAGCCTGGAGCCTGCGTTGGATTGTGTCTCCCTCTCTCTCTGCCTCTCCCCAGTTCGCACTCTGTCTCTCTCTCAAAGGTAAATAATAAATATTGAAAACACTAAAACAAATAAATAAATAAAAATAAAAAATGGATTGATTTTTCATTAGTTCCTCAGAGAGTAGCTTCTTTTGAGTCATATTTTTTAAAGTTACCAATCAATGGAAAAATCACTCAAAATGCAGTGCCTTGAACACAGAATGGATGCAAATGCTTTGAATTGATTTGGATTCCTTCCAGTCACAACTGTTGGAAGTATTTACCCGAAACGTTAAGAACCATGAGAGCCAGTTGACCTATTGCCAGAACAACAGCAAATCAAAAAAGGGCTACGCCAGGCACCAGGAATCCGAGGGGAAAGGAAAAACGCATTTCCTCAGAAAAACATCAAGGCACAGAGTATTCCAGAGCTGAGCACTAGAGCACTGGCCCGGTGGAAGGTAAGAACAGAAAGGTACTCAGATACTTGCAGGCAGTTTATGGTAGCATAAATAGGGACTTATGACCTCACAAATGAGAAAATTCTCAGGATTTATTACCTTGCTCTAGGCTTGTCCACACACACACTCCTAGTCAGCAAGTTTGCTCAAGTTCAATATTTCCTGGGCGCCCACTACTCTCAGGGCTCTTATCCCAATGGGTTCAGTGCAATGTATTTTTAAAAAATAATTAAAGCCAGCTCATAAAAGCTATAAAACGAACAAACTCCTCAAGAATGTGGTGATAGGGAGAAAAGGAAGAGTTGGAAGGCAAAGTGGTCACAGAAGCAGTTCCACTGAGTGGCATTTTTTTACTCCAAATTTAGATACAAATTGAATCCAGTATTCCTTCAGCTGAATAAGAAGTATTCTAGCACCACACAGAGCAGAACCCTAAGGGGGATGTTTCTATTTCACAGTGGACTTCACAGAAGACAAGATCTTTCCATGTAGGACTAGGATCTATGGCAAAGTAGTCTCTTAAGTTCAGATTTTCTTTCCAGAAAGGTTATTTCTGAAGGGAGTATATGATGATCTGCTCTAATCATCAGAAAGACACTGATGGTCTTTTGAATGACTAAAAGTCACATTAAATTAAAGTTAAATTAAGCAGGACATAGCAATAGAACATTTACATTCAACTAACAGAGATAAAATGATCCACCAAGATTCTGGAAGAAATCTTTTGGGAATGCAAATATGAATCTGGATTTTTACCTTTGGCTAATTGAAATATTCTTCTGACATGTTAGATGAAAGGAAGAAAGAGCAAGAAATTGCAAAATAATTTAAGCAGATAATGCAATATATATGTAGACTCATTCACATACACACACACACACATGCACTCACACACACACACACACACACACCTACATTCTTTCCACCCTCTCTAGGACAGAAGACTGTTAGGTTGTTGACATAGGCTAATTCTTGACATGCTTTTCTGAAAGATAAAATGAATATTTGCCCCCCCTTGAGTAAGTATTCCTGGGAAGTTTCCAGAAAGAAAGTCTTAAAATGTGAAAACCAGCTAACAGAAAATGAAGCAATCATCCAGGTAAAGTCCAAACTTGAGAACTTAAACACAGCTTACAATTACTCTAGGATCAAGGGTTCATTTCCTAGTTGAGGAGGTGACCCAGATATCACGAGAACCGAGTCCAGGAATGCCCGAGGTCTACAGGCATGAGAATGCTGCCCTCCTCTCAGGTCTTCCATGGGTACTGGTATGATTGTCATGGGCATTAGGGTTCTGGGAAGATGCATGAATACTGGCCAGGGAGGAAAGTCTCATGAGACTCTAAGGCAAGGTGCTGAGACATGTCTTTGCAGGGGCAAAGATGGGGAGTAGCAATGGCACGGAGAAAGCAGACCTTTTCCCTGCTACCATAAGACTCTTTTATTTTATTTTACATGTATTTATTTTTGAGAGACATAGAGAGCAAGTGGGGGAGGGGCAGAGAGAGAAGGAGACACAAAATCTGAAGCAGGCTCCAGGCTCTGAGCTAGCTGTCAGCACAGAGCCCGATGCAGGGCTCAAACCCACAAACTGTGAGATCATGACCTGAGCTCAAGTTGGATGCTCAACTGACTGAGCCACCCAGGTGCACTGAGATTCTTTTTTCCCCCTCTGTCTCTTCTGGCATCTCCTCCAATATAACCTGAAGCAGATAACGGACTGGTCAAAGCGGAATACTAGATGTGAACAGGTCTAAGTCCTGATCTCTTGATCTGTAAAGTGGGGATCACTTGCCATCAAAATCCCAATGTGTATGATCCACTTACTATAGACTGAATATTTTGCATTTCCCCAAAATTCATATGCTGAAAACTGACACCCAATATAATGATATTAAAAGGGGAGGCCTTTGGAAGGTGGTAGGTCATGCAAGTAAAGGCCTCATGAATTGGATTAGTGCCCTGAAAAGAGACCCTATAGAGCTCCCTAGCCACTTCAGTCACATAAGGACAAAGTGAAAATATGGATATCCATGACTCAAGAAGCAGACCCTCAGCAGAGACTGATTTTGCTGGTGCTTTGACGTTGGACTTCTCAGCCTCCAGAACTAAGAGAAATTTCTGTTGTTTATAAGTCACCCAGTCTTCTGTTATAGAAGCCCAAATGGATTAAGACACTGCCCTACTACTATGTTTCCTTCTTTATCAACAACTTTTATTTTTTTATTTTTAAAATGTTTTTTATTTATTTCTGAGAGAGAGAGAGAGAGAGAGAGCGTGAGCAGGGGAAGGTCAGAGACAGAGGGAGATACAGAATCTGAAACAGGCTTCAGGCTCTGAACTAGCTGTCAGCACAGCGCCTCACGTGGGGCTCGAACCCACAAACTGTGAGATGATGACCTGAGCCGAAGTCGGATGCTTAACCAACTGAGCCACCCAGGCGCCCTATCAACAACTTTTAGACTGTAGAAATATAAGGAATAATTTTCCTTCTTTCCTCCCTTCCCATCAGGCTATCATAAGTTCCCTGGACCTATCTCTCCCAATAAAAAGTGGGAAAATGCAGTTTGTTAGCAGTAAATAATAAAATAGACAATATCTGTCTTGTCTCAAACTCTCAAATTGCCTCTTTCCCAGGATAAGAGAACTTCTTCCCAGAATAAAGTTATTTAGAACTACCATTTATCATACACTTATAATTAAATATGACTCCGTTTTATGGACTTCAAAAAACCATATTTAAATTTACCTTGCTTGACATGTACAGACTTATTTAAAACAAATTTATTTTTTATAATCATCGTACTCAATATAAGAAAAACCCTCTCCATCCAAAGTTACTGTTCTGGCTTTGTCAACATCATGGCAGCCTCTGGGCCCAGCTGTTCTGTTTTCCCCTTGATTTAGATGCTCATTATTTTTTTAATGTATATTTATTTTGAGAGAGAGAAAGAGAGAGTGAGCACAAGCAAGGAAGCAAGGGGCAGGAGGGGAAGAGAGAGGAAGAGAGAGAGAGAGAGAAAGAGCGAGAGAATCCCATGCAGGCTCCATGCTCAATGGGAAGCATGATGTGGGTCTTGATCTCACAACTGTGAGATCATGACCTGAGCTAAAATCAAGAGTCAGACACTTAACTGATTGAGCAACCCAGGTGCCTCCACATGCTCATTATTAACTGGTATATCCCACTGCCTTTCATTATATCTTAGACTTCCGGGAACTGCAGTCCGTGTCATACGGTACCTACAGTGGAAGCACTTTTGACAGAAATGGAAGCACTTTTGACAGAATGATCATTCTCTATGTTCAGGGCCACAGAGTTGGTCAATGGGCAACAGGAAATGATTATTCCACAGAGGAGAATCTTCTCCTAATTTATTTCTTCATTATTTTCATGCAAATAAACATATTCCAGCAATATGAAAATCCTGGGTTTTCAGTCCGTTTAATTCTGTCACTAGGTTCACTACAGGCTAGTAACTTGCAATCTGGAAAGAGTCTTATTTTCTCTTCCTTTATTTGTGAATAGAGAAGACACTCGCTCATAATGACAGACTTTAACCAGTACATTTTGTGTGTGTGCATGCGTCAATGCAGACATTCATAATTGAGAATACAGACTCTGCTGAGGACTCCAGGGATCCCCTGGCTCCTTCGAGCCCCATTATAACCTGACAGAGCTGCGATAACATGGCTGAGGCTTCCTTCTTCCAGTCCGCTAGCCCACATCTGCAGAATGGATTCATGACCTCCCTACCCTTCCTCTGCTTTCCACTTGGCTCTTTCTCTCTCTTTTCTCTCAACCAGGCCCACTTTGTTCAGGCTGCACAGCTTTCTTTTGGCTACCACCTTCCAGAGACCTCATTTACACAGCACATCTGAGCTTTTCACCAAGGTGTTTCCGATAAAATGTCCCTGCTGCCAATTCTCTCAAAAATGCAAAAGTATAAATAAACTTAAACGTGAACACTGCAGATCAAGCCTCAAAAGGGAAGTTTCAATAAAAACAAGAAGAGAGAAAACTAATTTTTGAGCCAGAATGTGAGCTCTCATTAACCATTACATCCTCAGCATCTAAAGCAGTACTTGATAAATACCCACGTAAGTGCTCAATAAATAAATAAATACAAATGTAAGTGCTCAATAAATACACACATAGATTACTGCGGTGCTCAAAGGACCAGTCATCAGCAGATAGAAGATTGTAAAGCAAGCACATTAGAAGTCAGGAGACCTGGAACCGAGTATTGGCTCTGACAAAAATAAATTATGTGACTATGAGCAAATTTTTTCCTTGGTAAAAATCAATGGATTACCACTAAATTATTTCTAAGGTATTTTCTATTTTAAAAATTCTATGATGATAAAATACATGAATCACAGCTAAAGGTTGAAAGGTGTCTAAAGAGGTATGTGGTCAAGCCACCCACCTCTCGCCTTTTTTTTTTTCCCAGAAAGATAACCGACTATCCTATTTGAAAAATTTCCAGGAAAATATGTAAATTCCATATTGTCATCTACACTGAGATTTTAGTTTAAAAAAATCATTCTCAGATTTAACCTAAAATCCATTTCTATGTTTATACTGCTGTTAATCAATTTAGGGCTTAACCATCCAATTATAAAATTCCACAATCCTCATAATCTTGGAATGTAATTTTATTTCCAATGCAAGTATTAAAAGATATGGCCAATAAGGCATAAAAACATTTTCCCTGAAGTCATATCATTGACTGAATCATTAAGCTTGTCTACTGTGCCTCTCTGTAAATATACATTTGTAGCAGGACTTGATTAGTTTTCTACCAAGAAATACATGTTTATTAAATTATATCTCATGCACCAGGGCTCCTTATTTATCTTAGTAATTTTTAATGGAAAAGTAAATGAAACATTATTATATAAATGCTTAGAGACATGACAGTAATTTTATTCTAAATTAAATAAAGAAAAGGTTAAATAAATATTATAATCTTTCAGGAATTACAGTATAAGCCTTATAACCATAAATCTCCCACTTACTATTTTATAACTTATTCTTAAAATATTTATCAGCATAATATTGAAACTAAGTCCTTGTTAATTATTTTCTGGAAACTTCCTGTTTTTTCAAAAGTTTAAGTTAGATGACGTGCCAATTCCCATTCAGATCTTAAATATTACAATTTTAAACACATTCTAGTTTTCCAGTTTAGTAATGCATTTTTATGCAATTGGAAATGCTGACATTTCAACCTTCTATCATAATCTTTGGATTTGAGGGTCTCTCTCTCTCTCTCTCTCTATATATATATATATATATATATAATTTGTGTGTGTATATATATAATTTGTGTGTGTGTATATATATATATATACTCTCATATTCTCAAACATACACACACACACATTTTGTTGTCAAATATCTAAAACAAAGTGCTCAGGCCCATAACCATAATAAACCCAAAACAGAGGAAGAAACCTGCTTTCAGTAATAAGGAATGGCAAATATCTGGATAATCTCATTATCTATTTGAAAGTACATCTCCTCTTTAATAAAGAAATAATAACTTACATATTATGACAAAGTGGTTAAGTCTACATCTGAATTTAAAAATCATTAAAATCTAAAGTCCTCCCCAACCTTGCATCTTTTTTGGGTGCAAAATTTTTAAAAAGTCCCAAACAAGTACTATTGAATTTAATTTAGCTTCATTTTTAATAAGAAATGACTTCATAATTCCCATAGCCATGTTGAAAAATAAAACCTATCTTTGACTCAAAGAGTTTGAGTTGAGAAACCATCAAAATAGCTATAAGGGCAGAAATATAGCCATGACAGACTGACAAGAGAAAACCAATAATTCAAATAAGCCCTAAACAGAGTAATCCCCAGTTTCGTGTTCAAGTCAGCATCCATATCTGAGCTGGAAATATGAACATTAGATTTGACACTCATTTTTAAGAACTTACTTCCAAAAATGTGACCCTGAACAATTTCATCAGAATTCATTTCTTATGAGGTAGCCCTTGGTCCCTGTTATGAGGTATAGCCCTTGGTCCCTGGGTACCACATCTCTGATAAGAAAAAAATACATACTGGAGGAATTATGTCTATAAGATCTTAGGTATGGCACTTGGAGGTAGTCTGCCAGAGGTGAGATTGAGCAGGTAACACTCATTCTCTGTGCTTTTCACCCTCCAAGCTCCTTAACTAGTTCTCAGCAGCTTTTCCCACTAGTACCCCACTTCCCTAAGGTCAGACCTCACTCCCCCTAGATAAATCTTCATGCATTTCTTTTCCTCTTTTCATGTTCCTTTCTATAAATACTAAAAGAGTTCTAGTGTTGAACCCAGCACCAAGCTGGGTAGAGTTGGAACCAAAGTCACACACAGCCCCATCCTCATGGTGCTGACAGACTATCAGGAAAAGATGACCACATATCAAAGAATTGTACAAATAAACATACAGCCAGTCAAAAGGGACGAGGGAACTTATACATCTCTAGTTTCCTTGCCTCCTTAAGGAAAGAAATAACAACTGAGCTGATCTTCAATAGGTAAGGGGGATACAGTGGGGGAATAAAGAGTCTCATGACCTTTATCATAAATGTGGCCCCTGTCAAAAAGGAGGATTTTGACAGAAAGTTGGAGAGGTAGTCAGGTGCCAGACCATGTGGCTTTTCAAGGAAATATGTAAAGATTTACTCTAACGGCACTGGGGAACAACTAAAGAAATGTACACAGATAACAAATGAAATAATGAGGACTGAGTTTAGGAAAAGGTCATTCTGACCAAATGTGGTGGACAATGGTTCAGGGAGAGGACAAAATTTAGCCAGCCTGACTGCTAAGCAAGTTCACATGCCTCCTTCTATCCACTGCACTTAGGGGGCACAGCTGTGTGCTCTCTGGTCAGGACCTGCCCTTCAATGAAGTGGGATGCTCTTAGAAATCATCTGTGTCACTTTGTTTTCCTTATCGGCAAAGAAGGAAAATGCCCACCCCAAGAATGGAAGTAGATCCTAGATATGAAATACTCAAGGGATCTCCCACTCCTCAGCCACAAAGTATGATTAATGGTGGACTGCTAGGCTGCTGCATACCTTTGGATATATTCAGGAATGTGTGAGTTTTATGCCTCTCAAATGATACTGAATAAGGTCCTAGAAGGTCATCTGAAGAAAATGCGCTAGAAATCTAACTTTGCCAGTTGGTCTTCATTGATTAATAATGAAAGACAACTCATTCCTTACTGACAGGGCCTCAAAGGAGTACTATTAACATAGCCTTCATTATAAACGTTTGGTTTCTTTTATATTCCCTATTAGTCCATCAACTATTAAGAAACCCTTTGTATTGCTTTTGGGTTGATCAATGGTATGTGCAGATTTAATACCCTGTGGATAAAAATGTAAGTTTAACATGAAAAAATTATTGCAATCAGTCACAAGACTATTCCAACAGAAGGTGAATGCTTTGCAGAGGAATAAGCACTCCCAAAGGCAGATAATTGCACAATAAAGATCCATTCTAAACGTCTTGGAAATGAAACTAACTTTAAGAGGCTACTATGGGTCCACATTATGATAAGCAAGGTACATATGCAACTTCATTCAAAACTCATGACAAAACCATTTTGCAGGTTGAGGAAGAAGTAATGGACCTATATGGCTAGTAATGCTAGAGCCAGGATTTGAAATTTTAAGTAACTTACCTATGAAGTAAATTCAAGTAACCTGCTCCCATGATGAATTAATCTGCTCGGGCTGTCATAACAAAATACCACAGGCTGGGTGGCTTAAGCAACAGAAAGTTATTTCTCGCAGTTCTGAAGGCTGGAAGCCCAACACCAAGATGCCAACCGATTTGGTTCCTGGTGAGAGCCTTCTTCCTGCCTTGTCCGTGGAAGACACAGCAGTCTCACATGGTGTCCTCACATGGCAGAGAGAATGCTCTGGGGTCTTGTTCTCTTCTTTAAGGCCACTGGCCCCGTTGGACTAGAGCCCCACCCTTATGACCTCAAGTAATATCTATCACCTCCTCACAGGCCCTATCTCCAAGTACAGTCACACTGAGGGATAGGGCTTCAGCATAAGAATTTGGGGAGACACAAACATGCAGTCCACATATAACACGTGGCTAGAAAATGATAAGAGCAGGATTTGAATAGAGGCCTCAAACCACCCATGATCAGTCCACTTCTCACGCTGTCCCTCTCAAAGTGGGAGGTGTAGTAGTTTAAGCTTCCAAAAGCTAGAACCTCATTAGTGTATTAAGATAGTGGGACTTCTTGATCAAGTCTCTGGGCAGCTAGCAACATAAAGAAGGAACTCATTCGTTTCACTGCCCTAATTCGTTTCATTAGTCTTTCAGTTTCTTCTTTACCTTACTCACAGGCTCTTCCTAAATGAAGCTGACTGAAAATTTTCACAACTATTCTGCTAATCCATCCTGTCAAGCATTTCACCCCAGGGAGCAAAGTTTAGTAAAAACCTTTGACTGAAACACAGGGTAACAACAACAGACATTTAGCCTTTGAAACTGCAGTATAAACAAGCAGATAGTTCATTATGGTGAATGTAATCAAAGGACTAATTTATTAGTGCCAGAAAACAGGTATTTGGTAGTGTGATTTTTACAGCTTCTCTAGTCTGGCATCATTCTCTTTCAAGTTAGACATTACTCACGAGGTTGGAAATAAAAATCCTCTCCTTTAAGCAGAAATTCACATTAGCTGAGTCTGAACAAATAAGAGTTATTACTTGTATTAATAGGTAGCCCTTAAAAGACTTCAAGTTATCCTGAGACCAAATAAAACCTCAAAATACATTCTAATTACATAATTAAAACTCCCAAATTTCTTTTTAATAAATCTTTAGAGGACAGATTAGAGAGTTCAGAACATTTATCCTCCACTATCTTTATAAGATTACTCTAAGAATTAACAAATATTGGTTTTTATGTGCCAGAGAATTTTATGAGAAAGTTGTTTTAAAATAAATATTTATCTTATCCCACAATATGAAAAGTGGAATTTCTCAGGTGGCTAAAGCATTTACTGGAGAAAGTTGTTTCCTGGCCTTTTTCTAACTGTTGTCATTGTTGAATTCATTGCAGTGATTACATGTGGTATTAATTATAGTAAGTAAGCACACATTCTACCTATATATGTAAATTCATATTTACATATACATGTCTAGGTATGCATACACATACCTACATATGTACACACACATAGCCACTGGGACCTGAGAAGAACATGGATCCCTCTTTTGAGTTTTTTACTCTTATAAAGGCTATCTCTGGCATAAAATAAAAATTAATGATAAGCACACAAACACGTTTGACACAGTGAATGAAAGGGTCAACTCATAATTTAAAGTATTTAGTAGATGAGAGACATTGTGCCTCCATTGTCTCCCACCCCATTCCCAGCAAATCTTTTCCTGACAAGTTAGCACAACCTATACGAGGAGAGATTCACTTCATGTGTCAACTTATGACAAGGTTGAACACGTATATAAGCAACCTTTCGGGACAAAGAGTAGACATGGCTTCCACAGGAGAAAACAATCCACCACATTATCCATTTGCATTGAAAACAGCTTGTCAGCTGAGGCCTCGAGCCGGTATGGAAGGAGACTGCTCTGGGGACAAGTGCAATAATGAAGTCAACTTGCAGCCTGAGTTTCAGAGACAAAAATTCTCCTTGTCCAGTCAATCCGCATACCTCGAAAGGGGTTAAGTCTCTAAAATGGAAAACTCGCCATGGAGTATTGTCTCCAAGTACAAGTATGTTCACCTTATATTCTACATCATATTGGGTACTGAATACTCAGTATCGAAGATAAACATGGACATCTTCTAGGGTTGATGAAATAGATTTTCATTCACTAACACACTGATCGTAGAAACATCCTTGTGGACTGGGGTTAGGTATGTATTATCATTTTCATTTTCTCCAACAAGGAAGCCTAGGGTCATGTGGTTAATAAGTAATTTGCTTGGATTACCAGTACCATTTTTTTTTTTGTAAATTAAAGGTAGGAAATACAGGTGAGAAGCTTAAATTCAAGATTTTGTAATTCTGTAATCTACCACGTGTGAACAATATCAATAGACCATAAAAACATCATCCAGTGAAGTAGCTGGGGGGAAAAATAACAATCTGCAGCAATGTGCCTTGTCTTTGTCAAAAACAATACCAAAAAACTGCTAACAGAGGTCTGGTTATCCAGGTTAATGGTTCACCCTGGCTTTGAATCTCAGTATTCCTCATCTATAAAATAAGGATAATAATAACACCTTTTAATAGGTTAGTTGTGGGGAATAAATTAGATATTTGTGTAAAGCAGTTGGGACATTGTTGGCACATAAAACGCTCATTAACTGTTACTTTCGTTATTGTCAGCACATATAATATATTATAAAGTACATTTTTCTTAACAGAACACAGCACAGAGGATTATTCACTTAGGATAAAAAGTCCTACACAAACCAAATGCATCTTTTCAACCTGTAAAAAAGTGAAATCCGATTAATTCAAATATACCCCACTTAAATCTCACTCCAGGCAGCTGCCAATTAACCACGCAAATCAGTCCTTTCTCCCACCCAGGTACTTGCTCTCAGGCCAACACAGCAGGAAGCCACAAGGAAGCCGAAGGAGGGCAAGAACCTCAAGGGCCTTCCGCAACCAAGCACAGGAAGAAGTGAGCAAAATCTCTGATAATTGCCTCTTTGCTCCCTAGGGAAAGCCAGTCACATCCCAACTAATGATCCTGCTCCTAAACAGGAAAGAATGAAAAAGAGGAGGAGAGGAAGCTTCATTAAAAGTCACCGGAAAATGAATTAATCCTCTGCGGCCCCCGTCCCAAGCAGGTGTCGTCTACACAGCAGTATGGGCAGTTCTGCTGGTAACAAGATGCATCGCCCCTTCCATTGGACCCTAGGATTTTTCCGTCTTCAAAGAGTGAGTTCCCTTTGATTTCATATAACAAGTAGCTTATAGGCAAAAGTGTCATTTGTTTGCCATCACTTTTCTGGTTTGGGAAACAATTCAAATAATTTGAGACTTTAAGACAATCCAGTTCAGTTTCACAAATGGAAATGCTTTCAAGAGCCAGGAAAGAAACACAAATGGATGAAGTGGGCCCAGCAGAAACTGGTTTGCTTTGTGGAATTTATGCCGCTCAAAAATATACACTTAATTGTTGCCCAATCTTTCCATTTTTTAAGAGAAACTGGAACCTTCTTTTGAAATGTTAGCAATGAATTTAAAAAATAATTAGGCTCGATTCCCATGTTCAGAGAAAACTCCCCAGTAGATTTCTAATCGGGACCTCCAACCTAGTGTGGCTTTCAAAACAACGAAAAACAGAATCACTGGGACCTTTCAAAATATGCATGCCTCCTCCTCCTCCAACAGCAATTCTGATTTAGTTGGTCAAGGGTAAGCGTCCAGATGATTGTAATGGACAGCCAGCATAGAAAACCACTCCTCTGGTCGGACCTGTGGATTCTACAGCTGAGGAAACAGTGGCCCAAAGATGAACACGACCTTTAGCGAGCAAGAGAGCAAAACATGAGCTCTCATTCCAATATGCTGGTAGCAAAACTCCAACACAAATGCTACTTTTTTGCCCACAAATGGGAGTTTGGGCTTCGATATACATAGTCTGTAAAACATTTTAAATGTTTTCCCAGCACAAGTGTCAGTTTTTGATGCTAGACTTCTTTTTTCCTGAATCCCGGTGACTCTCAGGCCACATTCACTTGGTCTATGAACTTCATGAAAGCAGAGGGCTTGTCAGTCCCTCCCTCACCTGTGCGGTAAGTCAGTGCCCCCATAAATACTGAGTTGATGAATGATGTGATCAGGATTTTCAAAATTCTCTTTCCGTGCAAACTGGGAATCATGTTCCATGAAAGCTCGAAAATCCATCCCATCAGGGAAGGGTCAAAAGTAGGTGTAATTCAGGGAAAACAAACTGCCAAGTCTTGGCTTTAATCTAACAGGAAGATCACTTGTCTCACTCAATAGAGAGCTGCGAACAGTTAAATGGAAGAGCAGCAAGCTCTTCACAGGAACCCGTATCACTGGATTTGAAGCTTCCTTTCCCAGGGATGGCACAAAGGAACAGAAAACTCTCCTCATGTCACCCTCACCACCACTGACTTGGTGTATTTACTTTCCCCGGAGCTGAACCCTTGCCAATACCAATAGCCATAGCTTCACTGCCCTGCCTGTGACAGAGAACTGTGGTGTGCCTGTCTGTCTGCATGTGAATACTCCTCTCCACACGCTACAGCCTCGAAAATGGAACACAGCCTTGTGTTAGAGGTACATCGCAGAAGATTTGGTGATGAATACCAGGCTTCCTTTCATCTTATGAAGATGCTGGCAAAATCCTACTCATTGTGCAAGAGTAAGACAAGTTATTGCTCATTTGGTTTATTATTGAAAATACACCTCCACCCTACCTGTCATTTAACACGAAGCAAGCGTCTCTCTCCTTCACACTGAGCTGTCTTTCTAAAAATAACAAATCTGATCATGTCACTTACCTACAGAAGATATTTTGGTACAGCTACCTACGGAGCCCAAGAAAAAGTCCAAGATCCTGGACACAGCTTAGGAACTCTATCTCCTTTTGTAGCCTCGTTTCCTTTCAGCTCCCTCAAACATCCTCTGGATCAGCCACTTCAAACCTTATCACCCTGACACACCATCTTCTTTTATATTTCCATGCTTCTGGGTTGTCTCTTTAAAGGGCACCCATTTCCCTTTTCTCAGCCTAATGGCTTCTAGAAAATTCAAGAATCGCCTCAAATGGCACCTTTTCTGGGAAGCCTTCCATGACTCCTCTAGGAGTAATGAGTCTCTGCTCCCCCACCTCTGCCACCTCCTGTTGGGCTCTGTGAGTGTGGCAGGGCGATGTCTCTAGGCTGTGTGCCCCAAAGCCCAGGTCTGTGCTTTATCACACCCCTGGTGCCTGACTCACGCAGGCACCCGTCTGAAACATGGGTTTGCAGAGTTCACACTGATGCCCCACCTGTGAGGGTAAAGCAGACAAAGGTGGGTTTCCTGGGCAGTTCTGCAACTATGGCTTCTATCGACAGTGAGCTTTGTTGGTATTTGTGGCTGTTCTGCTTTGGCTTTGATTATGAATCTCATAAATTGTTTGGCCCCATTTTCACTGTCTCTTGTGAACGAAAAAAAATTGCAACATTTCACTTACACGTGCAACCTGAAAAAGTCCAACTCATAGAAACAGAGAGTAAATTAGTAGTTACCAGGGGTTGGAAGGTGGTTGAAAGGGGGAGATACTTGACAAAGGCCATAAAATTTCCACAATAAGATGACTAAGCCCTAGGGACCTAATGTACAACCTGGTGACTATAGTTAACAATACTGTGTTACACACTTGAAATTTGCCAATAGAGTATATCTTAAATGTGTGAGATATATATATATGCCAGGTCATCTCAGTGCATGCCTTAAGCTTATACAATGTTGTTTAACAATTACATCTCAATAAAAACCTTAAAATACATTAAAACAAAGTAAGAAACAAAAATTTGCTCCCTTCTCTGAATCACAGAGCATAAGTCAGTCTCTCCTTATTCACCATTGTGTATGACATATGAGCGATTGTTGAATTGAAGTACATTTTTCAAATCAGAAGACAGACACCATAGGCAGTCTCTCTTGATATTTATCCAAGTCTCTTTTGCTGTGACTTAAATCAGGAAACACGAAGAACACTTTCACAAAACGCACCACCAGAGATTGGAGGAAGCAGAAAAGCACATTCATGCCAAGGTTATAAATTTAAAAAATTGTTTTAATCACAGGGATTGCTGGACTACCAAGTCTCCTCTCTAGCAAAACACACTAATGCTGTTCTTTTAGTACATAAGTTGGCTGTGGGAGCTCTCAGAGTGGCATATTTTCTAGTGATATCACCACCAATGCTTTAGTGTTTGATGGTAACACAATTCCCAATGAATCTGACTCATGCCTGATTCCTCTTTCTCTCTCCTGGGCTTTAAAAGATATCATAGTTTCCTCCTATGTGCCTCAGCAATAATGCTGCCTTTGAGACTTATATCATCAGACCAAGCCTCCTTTAGCCTGAAAGCATCCAACAAACTTTATTAAATACAGAATAAATCCATCAATTACTGATTAGTGAATGCCCACTGTGGGCCCACTGCTTAACACATTACTGAGTACTGTGGAGGACACGTAAAAAAGTCAACAACAAAAAAACCTTCGCTTTGATGGAGTTGATAAACCATAGGAGACTTTAGCCATCAGGTCCCTCACTTTACTTTCTCAGCAAGAAGGTAAGAAGAGCACATCATGTGCAAGGTACTGCAGGGAAGCTACCAGACATTGATACTGGAGGCGGGCCACAGACGGGGAGCCAAAGCCCATGACAAACTCATGTGAGAGTGTAAGTAAATGTGCCAATGAAATGGGAGAAAGAATAAAGGAGCTTGTAGCTGGTAAGGCAGCAGGCAGGGGAAGGATCAGAGTTGACGCCATGGAGCTGTGTTTTGTGGTGTTTGAGCTCAGCTTCATAGTAGCGGAATGGGACACAGAGGGGCCGTGGTGGAGGGAACAACATGCACTAAATTTGTTGGGCAAACACACATGAGATACTCTGAGGGCAAAGGAGCAGTTCAGTTCGAAGCTCAGCAGAGGATACAGATGGATAAGTAGGCTGGGGTAATATCACAGCTCTGTGAACAACAGGCTAAGGAATCTGAAAGTCCATCCTTATGCTACAAGATGATTTTTGAGAAAGCGAGTGGTCAGAATAGCATTTCAGATGCTTTGGCAGCAGTGAGAAAGAAGTAAAGGAGGATAAATCAGGACTGCTGGGGCTTTTCATTCTCCTCCAATCCAGGTGTGTGAGCTGAAAACAGCAGGGAACCTTCTGGTTAATGTTTACAGCTACCACCAAATTGAAATCTATTAACTGGTGTGGTGTCCTGTTTCACAAAGCTTTGGCTTCAAACACATATGTGAAGTCACTTGTCACTGGCACTGGGCACTATGTGTGCTGTGGGCGCAGAGTTACTTGAGGTGTTAGAAGACAATGCCCAAAGACATATATAAAATATCCCAAAGAAGACTAAACTTATAGTATAATGTCTATATTCCACATAGCCCCTGACACACATCAAGCACTCTACAAATAACACATTGGATTGAATTCAGTCTAGTTGAATCCCTTGGTGTGATGCTTAATTTATGTGCTAACCTTACTGGACCACAGTGCCCAGAAAGAAGGACCGCCCACTTTTCAAAAGTTCATGTTCTACCACTTCACTGTTATGAAAGACCTACATTAGTACTTGTTCTCGCCAATGGAAAGAAATCCAAAGAGGATTTTTGCTCTTACGAAAATGGAAAAAGTGAAAATAGTGTTCAGCAAGCCATTTTAGAGGCGGTGCACACCCCAAACGGTAAGAGTGGTACCACCCAGCTCCTTCGCTGGGAACTACACTCGGCATCTCAACATGAAGCCACCGCAGCTTTGAACTGCGTCTGTGAACAACTGTGCTTTATCTTGATTTATTTCGTGCATCTACTAGCAAGATATGTCCTAAAGCATCACAAAAGCCTCAGAGAGGTTATTTTTGGGATCTGGGGACACTCAAAAAGTTTTCCACACAAATGAATGGTAACTGCTTCTTGGCTTTATGCCATGTTAGTTTACAACAGTGTTCATAGGAATGCTCTGCTTTCAGTATTGGGGGAAACCTGTATGTGGGCAAACTAATTCTGTTCTCTGAGGTGTTTTGGGATGGGATTAACATTAAATCAGTAGACTCTGAATAAAACGGATTACTCTCCATAATGTGGTGGGCCTCATCTCATCAGGTGATGGCCTGAACAGAAGAAAAGACCTGCTCTGAGCCAGAGGGAATTTTGGAGTAGACAGCCTCATGACCTGAACTGCAGCATTAGCTCTCCTCTGGGTCTCCAACCTGCCAGCCCACCCTGCAAATTTTGGACTTGCTAGCTTCCATAATTTGTGTGAGCTAAGTCTTTAAAATAAATCTCTTCCTATACACACACACACACACACACACACACACACACACATACCCTATTGGTTCTGTTTCTCTGGAGAACCGTGACCAATATACTAGTGAGACATGCAGATATTTTTACAACGTGCTCCATGTCTACCTGCATCTTTTTATGATGGTCTTCTCTAGAAAACGCCCTTGATCTACACAGTGGCCTTCTATTTAACATGGAAAGAACAGAGATCTGTTTCCTTAACTGAAACACCTGGCAGTGATGATCCTTGTCACTGAATTCCATGTAAAACCTTAACAAACCCTCATATGTGACTTCAACGAACAGAATTATGCCACTATTTCAAGATGAATGGACTATAATACAGCCACCACGTCCAGGGATCTGGGCTACCTGAGGGCTGACCATGCCCCATATAGGGACCTAAGCCACACACTCAGACCTCTGCAGCTGGTCTGATGTCATCCCATGACAAGTGAGCCAAGTGTTGTCCCTCCAAAGAGACCACAGTCACCATGTTTCTAATTCCAGTTTCCATTAGTCACATCCCAAAGCATCTAGCTCCCAGGTAATTCATCCAGAATTATACCCTCTTCCTCATAATAATCTTTACTGCTTCGCCTTGGACATCTAACAGCACAGAGAATAAGAAGAAGGCAAGGCTTACAACTTTAATTTGTAAAGATGGAAATGTGTGGCTGCTGTCTTTTTATTTTTTATTAATTTTCTTTTTATTTTAGAGAAAGAGCATGCACACACACATGCACAAGTTGGGGAGAGACAGGCGAAGAGAGAAAGAGAATTCCAAGTAGGTTCCAAACGGTCAGTGCTGAGCCCAACATGGGTCTCAATCCCACAACAGTGGGATCATGACCTGACCTGAAATCAAGAGTCGGAAGCTCAACCGAGCCACCCAGGCACCCCTGTTTTATTTCAAAGGTACAATTCTTTGCTTTCTCTTTCTGTGTCTTCAACTTGATTTCACACTGCTAGTATCTTTTGCCATCATGGGCTTAATAACAATTACATTGACATTGTATACCCTTTTTGTAAAAAGCACTGGAATTGCCTGAGGACCTTTAAAGAACCTAAAGGCCCCACCCCCGAAATTTGGATTTAATTGGTGTGGGGTGCAGCATCCTGTTCTCATCACTGACTTCTGTTCTTCCACCACCTTTAATCAGCTTCTCTGACTACAACCTTCACACAGACCTCTACTTTCTCCTTCTCCTATCTACTTTTTGTGTAGCCAGCTTTCACTTTGACTTTGACTCCTGGTTTGTCATTTCCATGGCTTCTGTGCTGCTGTCATCTTCCCATCATACCTCTCGGACAAAGCCCGAGGCCTAGATGATCCCACTTTCTCTGTACCTGGTGAACTGCGGAACACTGCCAGAAAGGGTCACATATTTTGTAATACTTTTAACAGTGGTACTACCATGAATTTATGATCATCAACCTCAGTCTGCCCTTCAAGTAATGACTAGCAATCCTACCAAGCTTTATTAATTTATTCCCTTTTATGTTCTTGCTTTCTTTCTCCTCTTCAAACATCTGAAATTATCTCCTTTCTTTGCCAGTATGCCACCTCCTTCCTGTCTCACACTTGACTACCTTTCAAAGCAGATGGAAGCCATAGGACAGATAGAGGCCATGGAAAAGAAATGTCTTTAACTTTCAGCTACCACACCTCAGCATCTGCACACACTCTTCCTCCTTCCCTCCCTGGACAGAAGGACTCAAACCCTTTCTCCTGTCCAATTACTCCCATGTGCTCTGGATCTAACCACTCCTATCTTCTCAGGAACCCTATGTGATTAATTATCCACCCAACTGCTCTTTCCTATCAATGTTTAAACATACTCAAATCTCCCACCTTTATAAAACCCTCCCTGAACTGTTTCCTTCTCCAGCTAAAGCTCTGTCCTTTTGACTCCCTTGGTAGTCAAACATCTTGAATTACCTATATCCATTGTCTCCTTCCCTTCCCACCCATTCACCATGACACTTCATTCTGACCTCTGCCTCCATCACGGCACCAATGTAGCTCTCCTCAAAGCCCTGTAAGACATCATTTTACTAATCTAAAGGACATTTGCAGGACTTCCACTTTCCCTTTATCAGCATTTAAACTGTTCTCTGTCCTTGGCCTCACCTGATTGTGTCACCCCCCCCAACCCTTGCTTCAAAACCTTCTATGGTTTTCTATTGCTCTATGATAAATAAAAGACTATAAGGCAGTCTGCAACCCCATGTAAGATACAGTCCCTTCTTTGGCCCCTACATATATGATACTCCTTCCTCGCTCGGAACTCTGGTCACAATGACTGTTTTCAGTCCTGTTCCCTCTGCCCAGATTGCTCTTCCGTCTTCATCCCACTTCTACTCCTTTAGATTTTAAATGTCTTCTTTTGAAAGCCTCTCTCAACCAAACAGATCAAGTCCCCTTATACTTTTATTTCATATTACTAGACCAGGTTTTTAAAAAATGTTTATTTATTTATTTTGTGAGAGAGAGAGAGATTGGAGGGGGGAGCACAAGTGAGGAAGGGGAAGAGAGAATCCCTAGCAGGCTCCACACTCAGCACAGAGCCTGACACAGGGCTCGTTCTCATGATCATGAGATCATGACTTGAGCCAAAATCAAGAGTCGGACACTTAATCAAGCCACCCAGGTGACCCACACCAGTTTTTAATTTTTTAATTATACTTGGTTACTGTCTGTCTCCACCCTAGACCATGAACTCCAGTAGAAAAGAGACTATTTCTGGCTTGCTTATCGTAGTATTCTAGCACCTAGTTCACTATCCTGGGCAAAGTGTAGTTTAAATTAATGAGCTTGTTAGTAGGTGAGAATGAGTGTGGTAATACTGGAGTTTTACATTCAGGCTATCAGTATTCCTCTTTATCTCCCCCTGCAGCACAAACCCATGAATCAATGTCAAGTATATATTATCAAGTCCAGTTCAATATATAAAATGTTTTTGAGAACTCAGGGTGCAAGCTGCATGGAGGAAAAACATTGAAAGGGAAGAACTAGGAGAGTCTGATCTGTGTTCTCCAGCTTAGGCAAGGAAAGCCAGCATCTCTACCTTACTTTCATTCTGATTACCAAATAAGAACTAGCCATATCTACTTCATGACAAATTCCTTAACTCACTTAAATCGCTTTGTAGGTATATAAGAAAAAAATCACTTTCACATAATTTTTAAAGGCAAATTAAGCAGGATCTTCTGTAAGGACTTATAAAATTCAAATTCAGGGCGCACTTGGGTGGCTCAGTAGATTAAGTGTCCAACTTTTGCTCATGATCTTGCATGAGTGTGAGCCCCACACTGGGCTCACAGGCCCACTGTGAGTGCAGAGCCTCCTTTGGGTCCTCAGTCCTCCTCTCTCTGCCCCTTCCCTGCTTGTGCTCTCTCTCTTTCTCTCTCTCTCTCTCAAAAATAAATAAACATTAAAAAAATAAACAACCTCCAAATTCAGTACCTATGCATCTACTAAAATCAAGACTAGTGCATCTCCTTCCAGCTTTCAGGGACCATCTTTAAATAAGTTTATAGTGCTATATCCCAAAGTCTTATACAAATTCTTGGTTGGTCTCAAGCTAAAAGATATTAATCAAAGTCCAAGTCATTTATTAAACTGCAAGTGGCCATAAAGCAGAGTTAATGCAATGTGTCAGGCAAAGCAAATCAAGAAATGGCTTGACCTATGAGCTTTTAGGACCCTCTCTGAAAAGCTAGGTAAAATCACCAGGGAAGAGGTTAAAATTCAACTTTGCTTTATGTCCCTCTTTAAATCATATAAAGTGCAACCATGCTCCTGACAACCTAAGATTATGAGTGATAACTTATCAAACAGAACACTTCCTGAGTTTTCCCATGAGGATTTTTTGAAAGTTCAAAATGCTATCTTCAGCAATGTGGTTATTATTAATATCCTTCCTCTTTAAATCATGGATTTTTAAAGCAGTTGTCATTTTGATTACAAAATCCCAAATCCCAGAGAAATCATAACTATTATGTTAATTGGGTATTAATATTTTACTAGTTATATTCAGGATCATGTTTTTTTTCCTAGAAAACTCCTCCTAGCTGTGTCACTATTTCAAAATTTAAGACAATGAAGTTAAGACAATCTCTTTCTTAAAAAATAACCAAGGCAATGTTAGGTTGCCTTAGTTATCTGTTGCTGCATAACAAATTAACCCAAAACTTAGCAGCTTCAAACAACAAACATTTATTATCTTACAGTCTCGGGGCAGGGACCTGGAAGAGATTCAGCTGGGTTGTTCTGCCCCAAGCACATTCGTGAGGTTGCAATCAAGCTGTTGAGGGGAGGGGGCTTATAGCTGGACTGGGTCTGAAGGCTCTCCCTCCAAGGTCATTTTCATGGTGGTGGTCGTGAGGATGTTTCAGTTGCATACTGGCAATTGCACTAGGGGCCTGAGCTCCTCAGTCCCCATTGGCTATGGGACTCCCCTACTGTCCTTCCATCTGGGTGTGCCCACAGAGCAGCTCAAAACATGGCAACAGGTTTCCCCCAGATGGAATGATCCAAATGACAGAGCAGCCAAGACAGAAGCCACAATCCTTTGAATGATCTAGTCTCTAAAGTTGCACATCTTCACATCCGCTCTATTTGTTAGAAATGAGTCATTGAGTCTGGCCCACACTCAAGGAGAGGGAACCTGGACTCCTCTTCTATAAGTATCAAAAAAATGTGTGACCATTGTGTTAAAACCATCATATAGTGGTGGCGAAAATGGTTGGAAGCATGGGACTTAGAGGTGGATTTAGGAAGACCGGCTTGATTCTTGATGGTGCCACTCACCAACGGTGAGTTCTTGCACAAATTACTTAACCTCCTAATGCCACAGTTCCACTAAATGTAGAATTCAGTGGATCATGGGTTGGGGAGGGCGGTTCACGTGGGATTAAACAATACAACATGAAAAAGAACTTTATAGAGCCCTGGGTCATAGTAAGCACTTCCTTAATGCCACCCACACAACAGTAACTGGTGAAGCCAACTACTGAGTGCACACTAAGTAGAGAGTATGCAGTCCTTTACCCTATAGGAGCTTAGAGTCTAGGAGTTGGAAAATAAATCTGAATGTGAGTTTTCCTCTAGAAACTGGAGGACTGCCTACCTAGAGGCTGTCAGAAAAGCAGTCTGTTCCATATAAGGAACTCTACAATGGGACTTACATTTTTTTTACATTTATTTATTTATTTATTTTTGAGAGACACACTGAGACAGAGCATGAGCAGGGGAGGGGCAGAGAGAGAGGGAGACACAGAATCTGAAGCAGGCTCCAAGCTCTGAGCTGTCAGCACAGAGCCCGACATGGGGCTCGAACCCACAAACCATGAGATCGTGACCTGAGCCGAAGTGGGACATTCAACCGAGCCACCCAGGCACCCCAACAATGGGATTTTAAAACCTTCTTTGTTTGCTTGCTTTTTTTAAAGAGAGAGGCAGTTTCTTCAGCTTAAAATTTCTCAGAAGCACTATGTATAAAACAGATAGATGCACAGCATCTTGCTGGGGTTGGAGGCCTGCAGAGCAGCCAGCTGGCCCTCTCTTCTGCAGCCCCCATGCCCCCCAAGGAGCTTGCTAGAACACGGTTTGCAAATCTGCATGAACAGATTGCACCAGAAATTGCCCATACAAAGGATCGGAGGTCATGGTTTAAAACCATGCCAACTTTAAGTAGCCATTTAAGTAAAGAAAACAATTTTGAACATAGGTTCTGAAAGGTAATGGTTTTTCTCCTTTAAAAATGCCCAATGCTCTAAACATTAGAGTCTGAAGCTATTACCTTTCAGTCAACCTCTGCTTATTCCTTCTTTAAAAAAAAAAAGTCAATTTTTCACGATTGTCCCTTTGTATCTTCTTGGAAGTTAGATTTCATAGTGACCCAATAATTTGTGTTTTACATAGATTGTATTATTAGATTCTAACTCTAGGCTTCCAAAAGCTTGTAATCAAAGTAAAACTAAATAAAAAACCTTAAAGCCTATTCTTTTCTGAATTTAGAATTAGAGGTTAGAGGAATTTCAGCACTGGTTAGCCTAGAAATTCGTGTTGTTTATTTTCCCAGAGTCAAAGCCCAAATAATTTATAAGAAATTTTCATATCCTGTGTTCTAAGGCAACAAAGGCAAATTTTCAGTTGGGCCACTGCAAGTACAAAAGGTAGTCAAAGATTTCACTGAATGCTCTATATCCCTGATGTAACACTTAAAAAAAAAAAACTAACTATGAAAAGCCTGAAAAATGGAGGTCAACTATTCAAACTCAAACGCATTATAAAACAGTAAACTATTTTAATTATTACACATCAACGCCCTGCTCTTTAGGGATGCTTGCTTCCAAGCCTGTGATTAGCCTTGTATCAAAACTTTTATCATTGATGTATAGGTGACTTTCTGCAGAGCTCTATGGTCAATGTACGTGGATATCAAGATGACAGGTTTTACAAATGTTAGGTAGGCTTTGAAAAAATTCACAGATTTCAGGCTGGCGCTTAACCCAACTCACTTAGAAATATACCATGTATCCACGTCCACTGCAGTTTGATAATACAGACTTGTTCAGGACCACATGCCTAGCAAAAGGGCACCACAGTGAGGTGTTAGGGAAGCAGAGAAGAATGGGGGTAACTGAGTATAGGAGTAAGAGTGTAGGCACCCAAGGCAGAAGATATGGTTTTCATCTCAGTGGTGTCATGTACCACCTGCAGAGCTCTGGGCAAGTGAGTCTAACAGTCTCAAGGCTCTGTGACTCACAGCAGAATTAAGCACAACACTCACATACAATGCTGGCCATATTGAAAGGACTTGGTCATGTCTGACTTTTCGGGGGTCCTGCTTCATATTTGATGATCAGAACACATGTGCAAAATCAAATTTCTTCCAAGTCATCACACTGTTATGAGTACTTCCTAGCAAACTGACGGAGGCTCAGCTACACATATGTCTACTGAATAGAATTGGGTTCTTATTGTTGTTTTGTTTTCGAAACATAGCCTGGTCTCACAGTGATGTTGGATGTCAACATCATTGTATTTTCACTCAGAGAACTCAACTACCTAGTTGCAAAGACTAATTAATTGATCAGTAGAAGGCTCAAATAAAAGACTACATGTGCAGTATTTAAAAATTGTAAAACTAAATGCAGTGTGATATTATCAATGGAATCCTACAATACAAATAGGACATTAGTTGAAACAGAGAAAATACAAATAAAGTCTGGAGTTTAGTTAATAGCATTGTACTGATATTTGTTTCTTAGTTTTGGTAACTAGACCATGATTATGGATGTTAACATGAGGGGAAACTGGGCAAAGAATATATAGGAATTCTAGTATTTTTCTTTGCGAATTTCTGTTGATCTGAAATTATTTCAACAAGAAGTTTATTTAAAAAACACATTGTCTTATTCAGTACAAGTTGCCTGTCCCTTCCCCAGCCGGAGCCCCTCACCTCTAGAATTCTCCCTAATTCCTAACTGCCAGCACCTGCATTTCTTTACCTAAGTGTTCACTCTTGCATCTGGAGACTGCTTTGTCCTCCCCACCATTAGTGACCAGGAACTAAGCCTGATAAAAGCTGGTGGGGGGTATTCAAACCTTTCAGTACTGGCAGGAGAAGGACTCTGAGACGTGTGTTTTGCCTGGACTCCCAAAATCTCTCTGGGAAGATCAAAAACTCCAGTTGCCAAAGGTATCATGCTTCACAATGCACCCTTTAGTGACTCCTTTCCCTTCCTTATTTCACTTTTCTAAATAAACTTGTACCTGAATCCTTATCTCATGGTCTCCTTCTGGGAGAAATCCAAACCAAGACATTATTCCTGACTGTATTTGCTGATAAAGTGGCTACTAATATATCAGTTAAAGGTAATTTACAAGGAGGTATCTAGCCATCCTGGGTTATCTTTGGTCCCTGGAAGGCGCTCCTCACTCCATACCATGAGGAAAATCAACAAATTATAAACACGCTAGGAACTGGCACGTGAAAGCCAAACATTTTTGGATGTGTGAAAGAGAACTGTCTGGAAGAATGCTAACAAAACTTCTCTTAACTACTAAAAGGCATTCATTTATTTATTCAGTCAAAACTTCATGAGGATTTTCTACAGGATATAAAGTGAACAAGACAAAAAAGATCTCTACTATTAAGGAGTTTACATTTTTGTCAGTGGAAACGAGCAAACAACAGGAAAACTAATAAACAGGATATATCAGATAGTAATAAGTAATGTCAAAACAAAACAGGGTCATATGGTACAATGACCTAGCCGGGGGAAGATTACTCTATTAGATTGGGATCAGAGAGGTGCTGTCCTTTCTGAGAAGGTGACATTTGAGCTGGGGCCTGAATGACAAGAGGGAACCAGTCCTATGAAGATACACACACACACACACACACACACACACACACACACACTGATTTTACTTTGTTGGAATGCCCCCTTAACATATCAAAAAGTCAGGCCTGAAGAGTATAATGTTCCCTCAAAGTATCTCTCTCTATCCCCATAAAATATAGACTGTGTGGTTACCAAAAAATAGGAGGCTTACTTGTTAGACATGCATGCTCAAGTAGTTACATCTACAAATGAAAAAACACAGGATGTCTGGGGATTGCTTTAAAATACTCAGGAGCAGGGTGGAAAGATGAAACAAGATGAGCAAAATATTGATGTCTTTGGAAGCTGAGAAATGGGCACCTGAGACTCAAAATGCTATTCTCTTTATGTGGTATGTACTTAAAATTTCCCATAATCAAAAGTTTTTCAAACTAAAGCATATATTTGGGAGAGATGGAGAATTCCAAAGGTTCTAGGAATCCCACTTCCCCAAATTTTCATCAGAAAATTAGGAGTTCAAGCAGGAATGGGCCAGTGGACTCATAAAGGTGTAAGGGAAACATTTGATTTTGAAATGAGAAAGGAGATTAGTGGCTATCCTTTCAATGGAACACTGAGGCCCCAGGGATTAGCTGATTCTACGGAGATCAGAGCCTTTGTCTTTGACTATGCTGTTTTTCATCTCCGTAGGGTCAGAAGTTAACCTGAAGAAATCAGCCATTAAAATAGTTTTTGTCCATACAGTACAAGTCTGCGGTGTTCAGCAGAATGTAATTGATTACTGTCTTGTAGACAGATTGGATTTTGCAAATTCTCTTCAACATTCCTTTATATATAAATTTGTGGTTCTTTGAGGTCTCCTCTGAAATGGCTACAATTATCTTTTTAAGTTACTTCATTAATTAATATCTGTATCATTTTTCATTTGTTCATTTTATATCTGAAGAAGAATCATCATTTTACCTTTTAAGGAATTATCTTTTAACAAAGAAAAGCAATTTTAAAGTGCTCCAATAACGGGAAAGTGTGCACCTATGTGTCAAAGTCTGCGTTATTTCCTCAAAGTCAAGGACTGAAACACTCTTGGGCTTTTGTGTGCATTCCTCCAGGCTCTTGTATCTTTCAGCTGATCACCATAGGCTACTCTTTACCCAGAATGTCCTTTTACCACAACACTACCACCCCAACAGGCCAACTTTCAATTTGTCCCCAAACTTACAGACAGTATCAGCTTGCCTAAGAAGGTCTCCCAACACTGGTAGAAATCTCTCTGACAAACATATATATCCAGGAATGACTTTTCATATTGATTTTAAAATCCAAATTCCATAAGCCACCAATAATCACCTGCATATAGGCTTCATTTCTATTGTACAGTAATATTCTAGGCACAATGATGTTGCAGTCACAACAAACTAACCTCTAGCTAGCAGTACTCTACTGAAAGAGTGATGTTTCAATAGTTTAAACAGAAGAAACACTTCAAGGACTCATTAAAGCCCTAACTTTGGTGAAATGGGGAAAGGAGATGGGGGGGAGGGAGAAAAAGCAGATATCAAGTGATCTTTTATGTGTGAAGGTAGTAAGCTTCCTCTCTCCAAGTCTCTCAAAAGGGTGCTGCAGGGAATGTTCTCTTTCTGCAGTGTTCAATATGAGCTGGGCATCATTCTGACTCCTATAAACTACAACAGCTTTGTAAAGTAAGAATCACTATCCCCATTCTGCAGATAAAGCTGAGGGACTTTAACAAACTTTCTGACAGTCATAAAAGCAGTAAATGGCAAAGCAAGATTCAGATCCCATCAGACAAGCCAGATTTGTGGGATTCCAAAGACTTTCCAGAATTCCAACCTACCATCAGGCTTCCACAGAGGTTGGCACCTCAGAGGGCATCTGCCAGCCCCAATTCACAGTGTAAAAGAACTGCTGGTCAGGTGTTATTTGCCCCAATTCACAACCCACCCATTCAGGTAGTAAACACAGCTAACTGTCACTCTCACATATGAATGATAGAGGTAAACAACACACCATTCCATGGGTAAAGTCCATGTGTATGGGTGGGAATGTGGTGTAGCAGAAAGAACCCTTGGAAGAATGCTAGAAGAACTGGGTTATAAATCTGTCACTGTCACAGTGGAGTTTTAACCCTAGAGAAGTCTTGTCACTTCTCAGGGACTCCCACTCCCTCACCTATAAATAAAGTGAGGATGTTGGACTCCGTTTTCAACAGCAGTCTACTGGCATTTGAGGACATCTAATTCTTCCTTGTGTAGGGCTGCCCCTGGCATTACAGAAATTTAGCATCCTGACTCTGGGCACTAACAAAAGCCTATAACTCTCTTTTTCAAGTTTTTATCAAATTCCAGTTAACATACAATGTAATATTAGTTTCAAATGTTTACCACTTCCATATAACACCCAGTACTCATCACAACAAGTGCCCTCTATAATCCCCATTACCTATTTAGCCCATTCCCCCTGCCCACCTTTCTTCTGGTGACCATCAGTTTGTTCTTCATAGTTAAGGGTCTGTTTTTTAGTTTGTCTCTTCCTCTTTTTCCCTTTGCTCATTTGTTTTCTTTCCTAAATTCCAAATATGAGTGAAATCATATGATATTTGTCTTTCTCTGACTAACTTATTTCACTTAGCATTATACTCTCTAGCTCTATCCTTTTTTTTTTTTTTTTGCAAATGGTGAGATTTCATTCTTTTTAATGACTGAGTAATATTCCATTATAGATATTATATATACATCATGTATATATCACATCTTCTTTATGCATTAGTCAGTTTCCATAATTTAGCTATTATAGACAATGCTGCTGTTTATAAACATTAGGGTGCGTGTATCCCTTTGAATTAGTATTTTTATATTCTCTGGGTAAATACCTAGTCGTGCAGTTGCTGGATCATAGGGTACTTCTATCTTAACTTTTTAAGGAACCTCCATACTGCCTTCCACAGTGGCTCCACCAGTTTGCATTCCCGCCAACAGTGCAAGTGAGTTCCCCTTTCTCCACATCCTCGCCAATACCTATTGTTTCTTGTGTTATTGATTTTAACCATGCTGACATATTGGTTTAACCAAACT
Organism: Hyaena hyaena; assembly: GCF_003009895.1. NCBI lineage: Eukaryota > Metazoa > Chordata > Mammalia > Carnivora > Hyaenidae > Hyaena > Hyaena hyaena. The sequence continues at coordinate 583,005 of NW_024080715.1, read as the reverse complement.
GATGTGAGGTGATATCTCATTGTAGTCTTGATTTGTATTTCCCTGATGATGAGTGATATTGACCATCTTTTCATGTGTCTTTTGGCCATCTGGGTATATTCTTTGGAAAATGTCTATTCGTGTCTTCTGCCTATAGCTCTTTCTAGTCCTTGTAACCATCATATTTCCAAATGTCCCTAGCAGAGAGGCAGTGCCTTTGCGGAGAAAGACTGCTGAATGATCTCAAGTTTTATAAGGCCCTATGATTCTGCTGGGCCAAAACTGTCACTATAGCGTGTGGCAGGGAAGTGGAGGTGAGAGAGGGACTCACAAGCCAAGTCTACCATTGTAATGTTCCAATCAAGATTATATTCTTGAAGGACAGTCATACTGTTGGTATCTTTTATAGGCCTCCCGGGATACTGTAAGCAATAAATTTTCAAACTGAATTTACATAATTTTCATATAAGATAAGTGCACAGAAACACCCCACAACAGTCACACACACCCCCACTTCCAGCAAGGACTAGGTTCCAGGTGGCTATCCCAATAGCCCTACCGTAGGGATGGACCTATATGCAGCATCCATGATAAACAATGTTTATTTCCTGTGGAAAACAAATCCACAGCCTGGTGTACCCAGCCTGCTCCCCTGTTACAAGTAATGCCAGTGAGCTCCAGACATGTCTCCTGGTGCTCAGTTCCTAACCTCCTCATTTAACCTCCTCACATAAAATATATACTTATCCTTCCCCCCCCACACACACCATAGTTTAAGTACTAGTTCAGAAGCCACTTTGCCCATAAGCCAAATACTTCAGGTCCAACAAATCTCCCTTCTCTCAAAATAAATATAGCTTTTATAGCCTGTAATAGAATTTTTCATTAACTTATAGCATTGTCTACTGTTCCTTAATCACACAACAGACATTATTAGTGTTGCCTTCCTAGCTTGAATGATAGGTCCCAGAGTCAAGGGTCATGTCTTATACTACTTTTATATTCCCCAGAGTGTCTAGCATGTTCCTGGGAACCCAGTAATGACTCAATAAATATGTATCCTGTCTTTGATTTTTCAGTGATCCCAAAAATATCACTGGCTTGGCCAAACTTACATCCTGCAGGCTAATAAAAATTTTATTTATTCAGCATCTTTTTCCCAAGTAGTTGTCAAAGTACTTTTCAGATGACATTCCTAATTCTCACACACCCTACATGTACTATAAGGAATATATAAAAGCACTAAAGTTTACATGACAAAAGCAAAGAGAATAAAAATTTCATGCTCTTTGATGAGGGGCATGCTGAGAGCTGGCAAACGGGACCTGTCTCCCAAGTCCTAATGCATCGTACAGAAAAATTCCAACATGTTTCTATCTCGCTTCAAATATTAAAAACTTCTTGACATTGCCAAGGCCCTGATCAGGATCCACCTGGGAAAGCTGGTCATCAGGTATGGGTGTCATCATTAACCTAAGCAGAATAATACCAAATTTGTATTATGAGCTTAGATTCTAGTCATCACTTGACCTGATCCGCATCCCTTTGCCCCCAGCTCGCCACGGAATTCTCATCAACGCTTCGATTTCTCTGGTTTGCTACAAACTAAGGTCATCAAAAACTATTTATTAAACAGCCATTCTATGACAAGCACAGTACTGTTCTGCCCATATCTATAAAGGAAATAAAATGCCATGCTGACTCCTAATATGAAAGAAATCATTCCTCTTCATTCTTGCTCCTCTTTCTTCAATCTTTCTGATATGCTAGGTATCAATGTGGTAGGTTTTCTTCATTCGTCAACCTCTTGTGCAGGGATTCTTGTATCTTCCTCTACCCCTAGGGGAAGAAGCCACTGCAGAGGCTGTGTCTTCAGTACTCATTCCATAATTTATCATTCACATATGCTGTGCCAGACTGTTTTTCACTTTGCTTTGCCAAATTGAGGTTTTCTGGGATAACAATAACTTAGCTTGAAGGTGTCTAAAGAAGCAACACAGAGAGGGTGAATTAGAATCAAATGCCATCATCCTGACCAAGGACAAAGGCTGCCTAACCCATGGCAATCAGAATTGGAAGTTCGACTGAAGTTTTTCAGCTGCCATCACCAAACTTGTGATGATCTGTTTACTGCATCACTTTAGCACCTTTTGTTTCAATAAGCATCCTGGGGGAAAGCTATCGATGTCTATTTTGTATCAGTTACACTCCACATTTTTTTTGATATGGCAACTCAAAGCAAAAAAAAAAAAAAGATAGATGTGATGTTTATTATGATAAAGTACATTTTTTAAGCAAGAAAAAAATGAATTTTTCTTTGGATCAATGACTTTATGTCTACTATATACTAAAGGAACGGAGAAGGACACCTCTTTAAAGTTCTAAATAATATACTTTAAATGTTTTATTTTATAAACAACTGAGGAAATAATCAAGGGGGAGTTACTATGGCAAATGTCTAACATAGCAGGCTGTCCACCATAGGTAACTACTGAAAAGCACCTATTCAACTTGCAAAATCTTTTGGTGTTCTAATACTGAATAAGAGCTTTCCCAGGATATTCTCTACCATCTGCATCAAATCCCTGTGAAGTGAGCATTTTCACTAGGATACACGGCTCACTCAGAAGCCCAGTCAGCTGGAGATAGATTTGTTTATGTTTACCCAAATTTACAATCTAAGAAGTATAATTCATTGGGATTATAGTGATATTATTCTCAAGAAAACTGACTGAAGTCCTGTCAATAACAAAAGAAGCAAGGCCTAATCAAAGCAGTAAACACATCTGGAAGTTTTAAGGACTCTGTAGAAGAAATTCTCTATGGTTTTGAAATGGAGTATTTGAAGGTAGGTTTAGATGTTAATTAAAAAGACACAGCCCAACAATTTCTGACAAAATCACAGACTTCTTATGAATCATTATTAAGTAAAATTGGTGCCTGACCTAAGGCTTTGTTGCTTGTATCAAAAGGTAGTGAGAGGCACTGAAGAAAGAAGCTGGAACTAAACCGTGACTGTTTCTGCCCTCCTTCTTTTTTTTCCTTTTTTAAAAAATATATTGGTGATATTTTACTTTTTTGAGAGAGAGAGAGCGAGAGAGAGAGAGCAAGAGAGAGCATGAGCATGAGTAGGTGAGAGGCAGGGAGGAAGGGAGAGAGAGAAAGACAGAGAATCTTAAGCAGCCTCCACACTCAGCCTAGAACCCCACTCAGGGCTTGATCCCACAACCGGGAGATCACGACTTGAGTAGAATTCAAGAGTTGGATGCTTAACCTACTGAGCCACCCAGTTGCCCATCATCCTTCTTTTAAGAATCTGGTTCTCCTCACGGAACTGTCAACAACAAACAACAAAAGAAAAGTTTCAGAAAGATTTTCTGCATCAAACCATGATGAGCTGGTACGGTTCCAGAAAGCATAGTTGTGACATTTGTATCCGTTTCCCTTAATTGATTAAAAATATTAATGATGAGGGAATAAAATAAGCAAACGCTATTTCTCAATGCTTATATTGAAATTTTGGGGGTCACCTGGGTGGCTCAGTCAGTTGAGCATCCTGGAGACTGAGCATGTCAGCTCAGGTCATGGCCCCAGAGTCATGGAACCAAGCCCATGTTGGGCTCCACATTAAGTGTGGAGTCTGCTTAGGATCCTCTCCCTCCCTCTGTCCCTCTCCTCTACTTGTGTTCCCTTTCTCCAAAAATAAAAACAATTTTTAAACGAAAACTGTTGTGTCTTATTAAATAAGTAATATGAATTATAGCTCAAGTATCCAAAGCATTCCATGTTAATTAAACTAACACTCTTTCCACAGCTGCTGTGTTTACAAGCATTCAGCAAAGAATGGAAAAATATCAAAACGAATAAAATGTATTTCCTGTTTTGAGGAACCCTTCCTAGCAAGGAAGACAGATATGAAAAAGTAGACCATGAAACTGAAAGCAAATGAAATAGGTGTTCTTAGAGAGTTTCCAGAAAAGTCCCAAAGGAGCTGAGAGAAAACAGAAATTCAGTCATCAAATGAATTCAGATCTAGCCCTGAAAAGGATCCTAAGAGGGCATCTTGTTTATTCCTCATTTTTGTTGCTGTTGTCTGTTATTAACATGTAAGAATACAAAGCCCAGGAAAGTTCAATAGTTTGCACAAATTGCATTGCCCATTGGAGGCAGAGCTTGAAGGGACATAAGCTCCCAGACATCTAGTTTACTGCGTTTTAGATTATGCCATCCTAACCTGAGGTTTCTGACACCAAAGTAGAACTTTGGGTAGGAAACTACATGTCTAAGTACTTGTCAGTGGGTCAGCTGCAATTTTTTTTTTTTTGCAGGAGGTTGGGGCTAAATAAGATGTGGAGAGTTGTGAAATAAATTTTTGAAGTTAAAAAAATATGCACTTCATCATTGGTTACTTCTTCCCTTTATAAGAGAACAAAATAAAGTAACGAAGCAAATGTAATATGGACGGAGTTCATAATTCAAGGGGCTTAGTGAGGACTTTCATTGTGCGCGCGCATGTGCACACACACACACACACACACGAGGGGGACAGCATTCAATTTCATTAAAGGGCACAAGATTGCATTGGCCCCTTCTTCCAACAGAAGGTCAATCCACAAAGTAGGGGCTTCTGATAGGCCCAGATATCAGCTTATATCACAGGCTGGTTTTCTCTATTTGCCAAGAAAAGTGGTTATTTTGTTTACACTCAGACTTGCTGAGAAAAACAACGCTGTCATCATCACCAACCATAAACATTTCTTGCAAGAGGCCAGAAGATTCTCAGCTGAGGCAGATTCTCAGCTGGTAGCAGGGGAAACATAACTTAGTTGGGAAGCCCCGGACAGAGGCACAAAAGGGAAATCAATCATAACAGGCAGGTGTCTAATGTGCAGTGCATGCCATAAACTCTACAGAGGCTGTGTGGAAATACTTTGGCCCTGGGTGGTAAGCATCCTAATTTTCACAGAAGAGACGAGTGAGTCTCAGAGGAGCTAATCTGCACATTGATGGCAAAATCAAATTCAAACTAGGGTCCAATGGGCCCCAAAGTGCTTGCCTTTGAACCACACCCTCTCCCCCTGTATATGCCAGCTTTGCTTCCTTCCTCTAACAAGGTTAGAACTTGGTAAGTGAAGACCATCAGAGCCTTTGTCTGACTTGGATGCAGGCCCACAGCAGGAGGCAGGAAACGCCCTTAGAACTGAGGCAGTGATACACCTGCTTTGGACTTTTCTGCCACATCCCATGCCATTTACCTCCAGGGCGAGAAGAGGTTGTTGACTAAGTCATGTCTTGTATGCACATCTTAAATTCCAGTTGCCTAAGGAAGCACTTCTGTCTGTTGTACTTTTACCTCATTTGGGGCCAGATGGCATACTCTGATTTGGACAGAACGAGCCTTCAGTCAATGCCTGATTGCTGGTACTGACTCATGCTTGTGGAAGCAGACACTGTAAGGTGCAGGAAAAGCATACCCCATAGTCTCTACCTGTCCATGATATGCAACTGCAATCTGCTCGTCTTCAGAACATTCTACATCTATGATTTTTTTGGGTTGGTGTTCCCTGATAGGGAAAAATTAAGCAGCCATTTTCACTGCATGTAGAAATCTGTGTCCCTGCACAGTACGACACTTTCCATAGATTTACAGGAAGTTCAGGCATGAAAAGAAAACTTTTTATTAAGATATTTTGAAACAATTATAATGTTTTGACTATGGATGACTAATAGTCTGAAAAGAGTATGTTGTTATCTTGTATACAGGTTTGAAATTAGTGAACAGTGTAATGAGATGGCTAAAATATTTTGTTCATGAATATTCACCTGCCTTAAAGGATACAGAAAGAAAGTCTAGAACTAAGGATTTCACATCTGTGCTTGAGATGACAAACATGATAAGGGGTAGCAATAATGTGGACTCTAGGGCATATTGGGCAGGGCAGGGAAGGGTGGGACCCCACTGTGGGTGAGAAAAGTTGCAAGAATCAGTGAAAAATAAGTATTCAGGAAAAAGGGGCATAATGTTTGTTCTCAGATATAGCACTTGAAGGGAAGAGAGATTAGATTCATTGTGTGTTGCTCCAGTAACCGAACAGTAGGTCAATAGGTAGAAGAAAATGTTGATTTAGTGCAAAGCAGAACTTTCTAAAAATGAATCTCTCCTAGAATGGACTGGCCAGCGAGGAAGCAAGATTCCCCTCTGATTATTTTCAAGAAGAGGTGGGCTGGCCCATTTATAGAAAGGGCTACTGAAGTGGAAGTTCATGCATCTGATAGGTACCTCTGAAGTTGGCTACCAAACTCATCAACCATTTTATTGGGCACATCATTAACATTATACTATTTGAGGCTGAAAAAAAAATGACTTGCCAAGAAGACATTCTACATTGCTTTGTTTACACAATGAGCAGACGGCTGACTCCAAAGCCTTACCAAACTTCAATTCTTCTTTTTTTTATGTTTATTTACTTTTGAGAGAGAAAGAAAGAGAGAGTGTGTGCATGCACAAGTGGGGGAGGGGAAGACAGAGAGGGAGACAGGATTCAAAGTAGGCTCTGCGCTGACAGCAGAGTGCCTGAGGTGGGCTCAAATCCACACTGAGAGACCATGACCTGAGCGGAGAGCTGAAGTCAGACACTTAACCAACTGGGCCACCCAAGTGCCCCAAACTTCCATTTTTATCTACTCAATATTCAGAAAGTGATCAGATGATTTGAAATCTCGTATTATTTAAATCATGACATAGAGATTATAGAGTTTTCTCTTTTTTAAAATAAAAGTGATGGTTTTTATGGACACCTGTAAACACACTAAGTTATTTTCATTACTGACATGTTTATAATTGTTCTCTAAAACTAAACCAAGTCTCCAAAATTGTGCAGTTTACCAGTGGAATGACCAGAGAAGCTTAATCTTCAGGTTAACAGGTTTAATCAATATAACCCATGCCTGTTTTTCTAAGTTAAGCAATTTGCTCTACCACATTCTCACTGTATCACTCAGATTTATCTTTACATTAATAATTCTTACCAGCAGACAGCCAAAAAAGGCTCGCCAAGTTGGACCAACTTCAAGGTTTGTTTCCATGCTGGGGTGTTTCATGTGCTTGGCAGAAGCAGGCTGCAACTGGGTCTCCATTTATTACATTATGCTATAAACATTATGTCCTGACTTAACAAGATACTGCACATGACAGTCCCATAGGTTACCAAGCACCAAAACATCTGTTAACACAAGCACCAGAGATAGCATGGAGAAGATGTCTAGTGGTTTATGATGTGGAGTCTGCTGTTTACACACTAATAATAAAAAACACAAACCCAAACTCTGCCTAGAACAAATATTTGCAAGGCAAAGTTATGCTCCATTTGAAAAAAAAAAAACAAACGCATTAGAGTCATCGCTTTGTCATTGCATTCACAGACTTTCATTTCACACCTTTGCCTATTAAGTGTTGGCTTTCCATGACATTCAGTAGACCAAAACGATAATTTCACTGTGATGTATCTACTCCAAATGAAAAGCTGAATGTTGACTCACCAACTTTCCTTAGACTTATGTGAATCAAAAAGTTTACAAGTGTGGACGGAGATAAGGGATGGGTGGTGCTTAAACTCGAACGACGTTTTCCAAGGGTCTCTGGGTGAAAACACATCCTTCCAGCTCCATCTAAAGTCCATCTGAAGAGAAACCAGACACCCCTTGGAATCTAATCTGGGAGCACCAAGCTTTGCTTTTTGAAAAGGAAACAAATCCCAACAATCCTGTCTACTAAATTATTTTGTTTCTATCCAGCATTTTAATTTCTGTAAAATGTTTCCCACTAGTTACCTCCAAGGTCTATATACCTTGGCACCCCAGAGAAAAAGACTTGCAAGGGTGACCCAGGTGGAAACTAGCCTAGAACACCAATCGCTTAGGGCACAGCTGCCACAACATGTCTCGGGAGAGACGAGTGCCTTCCCAGGCACACATGCCAGGGATTCTGAAGGTAAACACCGCGGAGACGTGTCGTCTCTGGATTGTGCACAGCAGCACCCCGGGAATCTCAGATCCACAGCTCCAACTTGGGTCTGGGCCTCCAGCGTTCTGTGCCAACACACACACACACACACACACACACACACACACACACACGTCTTAGAACCCTCGTCCTCCTCCGCAAGTCACCAGAGAGCTCCAGGAACCTTCACCTCCAGCCCTCAGCTCCTCAAAGGCAACGGGGTTTATTTGGTGTTTTAAAGTCCGTGGTATTTAAATCCTACGCAGGAACTGTTGCGACTTCCCAACCCTCTGGCCTCCCGTTACCTTTCCCTGTCCCTTCCAAGGTCTCCTGGCTGCACAAACGGGCGGGCGGCACCTCTTTGGCCTCCTCCTCCCACCCTGCACACCCTACTGGCTCAGGCGCCGACACGCCTCCCCAGGCGCACACACACACGCGCGCGCACACACAGTGCTCACGTACACCCATTCAGCACAGGAGCCCGGAGCCAGTTTACCAACTCCCGCAGCCCGGCCTGAGTAGGAGTCCCCCACTCGGGTAATATATAAAGCGCTCCCCTACGCAGCCGCGAGTGGTGACCCTGTCCTGCACCCAGCACATGCCGCCAGCACCCTCTCCCCGGACACGCCGCTACCCCACTCACCCGCAGCTCTCATGACCCGGGCAGTTCTGTCAAAACTTTGAGCCTGGTTGATTTCATAACCACAAGTGTGTTGGGGGCCGGGGGTGCTCGGCTCGCCACGATTTCCACCCACTCCAGCTCATGGGGACTGACGGCCGTGACTCTACTGACCCCAGCGCCGCGGGTGCCAAAGCGCGGCTGCAGCCTGCACAAAGGCGCAGAGGGCGGTGCGCTTTGGGGAGGAGCAGCGGTGTCGACGAGCGTAGCCCGACGACCTCCCCTCTCCTCCGGTCGCGCCTCCAGGGACCTCTCCCCGCTCGGCAGCGGCAGCCTCAGCAGTTCCTGCCCCAGCACCGCTGCTGATGTCAAATAGAAACACTTGCAAAACTTTTACCGCTTCAACAAAACTGGCTTCGGAGGAAGCCCCTCCAGACACCGCAAACACCGGTCACAGGAGGCGCCAGCGTGGGATGGTTCGCCTGTCGCCCCCAACTCCCTGACGCCCCCCACCAATGTACACACACACACACACACACACACACACACACACACGGCGTGGATCGGGTTACAACAACCCACCAGCAGAAAACAACTTCGCGAGGAGGAGGGGAGCACAGTCAACCCCCAAGTCACCCGGAAAATAATCAGTCGTGTAAATACATAAGCCAGATCCCCACTTTCATAAACAACCGGTGCCCCAGGGTCCACTCCCAGGCCCCCTAGCTAGCACAAAAGGGGGGACAGAAGAGCCCGACTCCCTGAGCCCCCCTCCAGTACCTCCGAGCCTCGCCTCCGAATAGAGAGCGCGGGTTCGCTTCTGCGCTGGGGCCGAGGGCGCGGGGGCCTCCGGCCTGCGTGGCCCCAGCCCGGGGTCCCCGCTGCCGCCTCGGCTCAGCAGCAGCCGCCGCCGCCGCCGCTCCAGCAGCCGCCGCTGCCGCCGCCGCCGCTCCCTAGACCGCCTCCTCTTCCCATGGCTGCGCCCTGCTTGGCAGCTCGCGGGCTGTCAGGCTTGGGGAGGAGGAGGGGGCGGGGTGAAACGGGAAGGGAGGACTGAAGGGGATGGGTGGGAAACGGCGGCTGCCGCTCACCAGGGGTCACTCCTGGCCGGGCCTGCCGCCTCCGCGACCCGGGCTGCCGCCGCGAGGTGAAGCGGGAGCTCCGGGCGACCGGTTCGAGACCCGCTGCGGAGGCGCGGAGCGCTGTCCGCGCCAAGCATTCCGAGGAGCTGGGATGGAGCGTTCCCCGGCGAGGAGTTGGAGTTGGTGCGTGTCACTCTCTGCTGGGCTGCGCGGCTCCTCCTAGAGGAAAATATTGGTAGTTGCAGGACGCTGTCTTCCTCTCCGCCCACCCCTGTTCCCAAAAAGAAGGCAGGACCTAAAAGAGCATGAAGTGCAGTCAACAAATTGAAAAGAACACTTACAGAAAAGTTAGCTATCTGCAGGATTCGGGGGGGGGGGGGGGGGGGGGGGGGGGGGGAGGGGAAGCGAGCGGGATAGCTCGGAAAGCGCGATTAACCGACCAAACATTGCCTCTCTCCACCTGCAACCAATTTCCAAGCTCTTGCTTCCGGGGTAAAAAGATAGTTAAAAGTAGACAGGATCTCATTTTAGAGGTTAGAAAACGGAGACAGAGAGATGAAGTAATTTGCCAAAAGCACAAGAGAAGTATGTCCCGAAGCCAGAGCACAAGGCTACAGGGTGTCCTGACACGGGCCTCCGCCAGAGGACTGTCCTTGTGTGTGCCCAAGGGAACACAGTTTAACTGCCCTGAGCAGGACACAGCTCATCTGTCAGATAAGAGCCTGTCCATCACTTTCCACCGTAGGAAAATAAAGTGACGGGAGAAGTTGTCAAAGTGCTTCAGAAAGGTAACGTCGTTGTGCATGAGTACGTCATTTTGTAAAGCATCAGACCCAGTCACCACATGCTTTTCTCAGCAGAAAGTACAAAAGTCCAGTTCTAGGTTGTCTGAGATCTGAACTATCTTTTGACTATTTACTTTACTACTGACAGCCAGTTATAATGTCATTTAACTAACAGCTTCTAACAGCTTGGGCTTACTAAGTGACTTTTTTTTTTTTTTTTTAACAGGGCTCCAAACACAAAGCCAAGTTTATACTCACAGAGAAACGTTGAAACAACAATCTAAAGAAACCAAGTGCTTAGCACTGGAATAAAAGGTTCCCCGGGCTAGCACATGGTGAGTGGTACATGGCATGGTACAGGGATGGCAAGAGGAAGGAAGGAACCCGGGATGAAAGAATGCATCACATGAGATACTCCTAGTTTTAAAGGAATCAAAGAAGTGGAAAATTCTGTTCCTTGAGAGTCCTCTTTGAGTCTCAGCTATGGCTCAACAACCCAAATGTTCCAGGCAAAGAAAGACACCCAGAATGAAAGAAGGAGGAGAGATTCTAGAAGGGGTGTGCATCATCACAGTCCTATACCGTGGCAGGAGTCAGGCGGATGTTGGTTTTGAGCTGGTCCTGTTCTATCCCAGCTGAGTAGAAGGTGGCTCTCTTTCCCTAGGACCCTTCCCCAACCCCTTGATTTCTGGGGTTCCAGGCTTTGCTAGAGCAGTAGGATGCTTCCCAGTGTCTGGAGTTTTTTAAAACAGGAGTTGCTCACATAGAGAAAGATTAGGGTGGAACTCCTCCTGGGTGTTCAAGCCGTGCCACGTTGTCTAAAAGGGCAATGCTAGCAGGAGGGAGACGGGGCAGTGCTTACATGCTGACTCCATTCGTGTTTGAGATGACCTTCAAGGTGGCTTTTCAGACTCTGGCACCATTACATTCTCTCTCTTTATGTACCTTCTCATCATCTTTCCCCCATCCTCCAGCCCACTTGACATAGCAGTAACCTTCATTCCCTGGGACAGGAAAATGTAGACTGACTGCTTTGGCTTTTGCTCCATCTTTGGTAAAATAGTCATTGTGCACTGAAAGCACAGGAAAAGACATGTTGGTTAATATAAGATGTTATGGAACCAGATATAACCTTGCAACTTATGTGAAGGGCAGTCTTTAAGTCCCACAAATAAAGGTCTCTTGATCTTATATACGACTATGTATAGGTCTACAGTGGTATGTCCCTCTTTATATTTTCCAGGTTATTGGGGGAAATGTATCAAGTCTTAGGTTGACTAATATGTTACAAGTTAAGGCATGCCAAAGCACATTTGCCTTGTGAAACGTGCAATTGCATTTCCTCATGCTTTCCCCTCTGCCTGGAATATCCTGCTTTGACTATGTAGGGATATTCTCCTTGACCTTCCAATTCCAGCTCAATTGGGAGGGTTCTCTCTAAATTCTGTCCTTGCTCTTCCCCAAAGCAGAATTAATTAATTATCTTTGCATCTGCATCCTCATAGGCTTTTACAGCTACTTTTATTACGGTTTTTAATTGATATGTCTGCTTTCTGATAGGTCTAACTGTCTAGGTTAGTGCCCAGCAAATGGTAGAGTTCCTGACAAATGTTTAACCAAATTAAATGATAATGTATACCTTCCAAATTTGTATCGCAAACCCAGATCTCTATACAGAGTTCCTAACTGCCACATTCCATGTCTCTCAAACTTACTTTAAAGGATTTTTAAAAACTAATCCTGAATTCCCATCTAACATATTCTTTCATTCAACAGATGTTAGAGAGCATATGCCATGACAAATCTGTTCTAGGAACTTAAGATGCATCAGGAAACAAAACTTATACGGCATACCCACAAAGACCTTGCCCTCAAGGGGCTTGCATTCTAGTTAGGAGAGGCAATGAACCCGTAAGAAGTAAATCATTGACGTGCTGACTATAGCAGGGTGAGGAGCTGAGGAATGCCAGGTAACAGGTATAAGAATGCTGGGAATTCCTTCCTTGCACAGGACTCAGCGGTGTATTAGCAGAGTTGAGCCTGTGATGGTTGTGAACACATTGTAAGCAGTCCTTGAGCAGGATAACTTCTAGATCCTCGTCCCCAACTCCAGCCCACAAATGTTTTGGTTGAGGGGATAGAAAGGAAATCATAAAAGGAAGAAAACAACTTAGGGAAGTTCCTCTACTGAAAGACAACATGGGAAAACCCATTTCAAGATCTGGAAATTCTTAGTCGAGACTTATGAGGAGGTCCCAGAGCTAGAATTAAAGCTTCAACCCACCACTTATTTTGTGAATTTCAAAAACAGTAGGTATTTCAATTCAGTGCTCATAAAAGCTAAAAGGAATATGATTACCTTGACTCTCTGGTGGATTCAGAGCCACCCACAGGAAAATTCAGGGCCTGAGCAACACCAGACAATAAGACAGGTCTCAGTAGGGACTCATGAATGAATGTTCCCCTATAAATCACTGAAGTGTAGGGGTGCCTGGGTGGCTCAGTTGGTTGGGAATCAGACTCTTGATTTCAGCTTGGGTCATGATCTCAGGGTTTATGGGTTCAAACCCCACGTAGGGCTCTGTGCTAGCAGTGTGGAGATTGCTTGGGATTCCCTCTCTCTCTCTCTCTCTCTCTCTCTCTCTCTCCTCTCTCCCAGCCCCTTCTCTGCTTACATTATCTCTTTTCTCTCAAAGTGGGTAAATAAACTTAAAAAATTTTAAATGCAAAGGCTTAAAAAATAAAAACAATTTTTGAGACTATTTTCCCCCTCCTCCCATCAAATGCAAAACTTGTTTTTAAAAAAACATAATAGAAAGTAATCTGGGTTCTGTCTGGATAATTCTGTTGATAAGTAACCCACTAACTCCCTTACTGGGAAACAAGCATGTTCCATTTTGTGACTATACCATTTGTTAAAAGCACTTACGCCAGACTCTGCTATTCTATTATCTATACCCAGTTCTATCTCTCAAGCTCATAGGGAAAAAATTAGGCATTTAAATTTATTTATTTTTTTATAAGACACACTTTCCCCTATCTCAGTGCAAGTTACTTCTTCTCTGGGCCAAACATGGTGGATCTTTTCAGTACCTGTCATGCAATGTGGTTTCCAAACCTGACAACAACTTTGTCCTTCACCTTAGTGTGTGTTCCACTTCATCAAAACCCTTCATAAAGTGCTGTACCCAGTATCAAATTCAATCCCATTATAAACATCACAGGAGAGAGGAGAACCGTGAACTTCCAACTAACCCTTCTGGAATAATGGAAATGGCAGAAGCCCTGAAGTCTGGCAGATGGGGCAGGAACTCCAGCTCTGACCCAACTTGCATTCACCACTCAGCCTACGCTCTAAGGAAGCGAATTTAGCTATCTTTCCTTGATACTGGCATCTCTCTCTCTTCTTTCCCTTCACATTTAGTCCTTTTCTACTTTTGTCTTCACAAATTATTTTGTTCTTTGCTTCTATATTTCTCATCTTTAAAAGAAATAGAAATATAAAAGCAAAAAAGGATGTGAATGAAAAGAACTGAGGAGGTATGAAAAAGTTTTTCATAGCAACTTTCCTTTATAAAATTAGGCATACAGAATATTCTAACCACTAAAAAAACTATCAATCTAATGTGCTAATCAGACTTCTCTGAGAGCATCCCAAGGGGAAGAACACTAACTCCTTTGCACATAAAAGGAACAGACGTATCTAACACCCAAGGTCTACAGGGGAGTGGATGTGAGGAGAATTCCTGGCTAGAAAAATCCCTTAGATAGAGCAATGACTATATTGAAGAGAGAGAAGGCTTGCCCGGTAACAGTACTTTTCTCAAGGTCACCAGCCCTCTGTAGCAATTGCTGAACCAGGTCGATGGTTCTCACCACAAGAAAGCACGGTGCATTTAACAAGAAAGTTTGAGGACTGAGTAAGATAGGTCTCAGCTATTGTAGACAAAGAATGGATCGGAACGTGTGTCCAAATTGTACTTGACTCATAAAATTTGTTTATCATCTATTTTCCTAATACTGGACAGTATTCTAAAACATTCACATAAATTATGTCAATTTTTCTTCACAGCAGTTCTGTGAAGAAGGTGCGATTATCTTCTGTTGATCAGTGAGGACTCTGGCTTAGAGAAGCAAAGGGACTGTAACAAGCACACAGGCAGATGCAGGTTCAGATGGGGATCCACAGACTTTCTGGGCCGAGTCCATTCTTTGGACTCCTTACACCCTCTCCAGGTAGCAATGGCTACCATCTTGTCCATCTTGGGGTTTTGTTTCTGTTTTTGTTTTTAATATTAACTGTGGTATAGTTAACATACAGTGTTATATTTGTTTCAGGTAAAATATAGTGATTCAATAATTTTATACATTACTCAGGGCTCATCAGGCTTCACCTCTTTCGCCCATCCCTCACCCACCTCCCCTCTGGTAACCATCAGTTTGTTTTTACTGCAGCAGACCACAAGCATCTGTCTGAGGCAAAAGCTTTAAAATTTCTTCAAATTTCCAAGAACCAAGTTAATAGGGAGCGGGGGTGGGGTGGGGGGAGATAAGTAGTCTATTGCGTTTTTAATACCATTCCATGCAGGTTCACCTCTAACATTTGTGGGAGCCAGAGCCAGAGCCAGAAGATAAATGGAGCCCACATACCATAGCTCCAGATGTTTAAAAGAGATGGTCTAACAAATTGTTGGATACAATATACTCTATCTTCTTATCTTGAGAATTGTACCTTCATAATGACCTGGGAGGACAGGTGTGAGTTTAGATTTTTCAGAGTTCTGCATCGCCAAGTGGTAATGCAGTGAGAGCAGCTTGATCCTCAGTGTCCACCCTCCCCACTTCCCTTCCCGCGCCTGGCTCTCCCTTACACACAGAGGGCTCTCCTATACATATGTGTAGGACCCAGCTCACATGTGTAAGCTCTAACCAACCTCTGTCTCTCCATCCTCAGGACAATCAAGACATTTAGGCTGGGAACTCCAAAGTCTGAGATATCCAAAGGATAATCTAAAGAAAAAGCACAGCCCATGGATGGGCACATCTCATTCACCCAAAGGTTCCTTGTCTTGTATATTAGGACACAACTCCAAGGGAGCCGGTGCAAGGACCTTTCTTACATAGATTTGAGGGCAGGACTTATTATTTGATTTCATTTGATGCATGTACAGTTCTCCTCTCTCCTGTGATGTCTATAATGGGACTGAATTTGATACTGGGAACAGCATTTTATAAAGGATTTTGATGAAGTGGAGCACACACTAAGGTGAAGGACAGCTTGGAAAGAACATCCAGTTGAGGAGCCCAGGGCAGAACACAGCATACATGAAGTACTCAGTAAATGCTTGTTTAAGAATTGAATTTCAGGGGCTCCTGGGTGGCTCAGTAGGTTAAGCAACCAACTCCAGCTTAGGTCATGATCTCACAGTTTGTGAGTTCGAGCCCCACTTTGGACTCTGTGCTGACAGCTTGGAGCCTGCTACAGATTCTGTGTCTTCCTCTCTCTCTGCCCCTCCTCCACGTGGGCACACGCGCACTCTCTCTCAAAGAATAATAAACATTTTAAAAATATAAAATTGAATTTCATTTTTTAAGGCAATTTGATGTTCAATATTGAAAATAAACTAAAAGAAAAGCAATATATTACAAAATATATTTGAATAATATCTACAAGACACCAACAACCTGATAGTAAAAATGCTTGTGTATTTGGGCATTTGGGTAAACGGCAAATTTTAGTTATCATAACTAGTTCTCCTATGGACATTCTGGTATGTATCCTTTGGTGAGCATTTGTACACATTTCTATTGGGTCCATACAACCAAATGGTGCTCAAAGTGGTTGTGTGAACTTCCTCTTCTGCCAGCACTGTATGACATTGATTGTTTATATCCTCACAAACACTTAATATTTCTTACCTTTTTTGTTTTAGCCATTCTGATGCCTGTGGAGTAGCATTATATTCTGATTTAAATTAGTATTTTCCTGAGGTCTAAAGAAGTTGAGCATCTTTTCATGTATACTGGTTATTTGGACCTGCTTTTTTGGAAGTGTCTGTTTAACTCTACATACATATACATATGTATATATATGATAATTTTTTAGTTATTTGGAAAAATTACATTAAATTACTAACTGTGAAATAATTTGGAATTATTTGGGGTGAAATTTTTTGGAAAGTGGGAGGTGGGTGGGAGGAATGAAAGAACAAGGATTTTTACTTTTATGCTCTAGTTTTCTTTTCAATCAGGAAACATAAAATCTGAATCTGCATAACAAAAACTTCATCCATATCAGAAGTTGAGTATTTATATGATATTCATACGATACTAAAGTTCTGTTCTTATGAAGTGCTTGGATGGCAAGTTCCTCTAGTAGAATAAATATATAATTTGCTTTTTAATAATTTGGTTCACAAGCAACATTCTAGAAATACATCCATTGTATGATATGATACAAGGTACCATCACTAATTAACTAATTATTTTTATACAATAAAAAACATGGATAAATGAAACCAGTTGAGACATAATAATCATTTTATTTATATTGACTTTAATAATTTTATAAACCAACATTTGATGTCAGAATTTTTAAATTTGTCTATATGCCTTATTATCTGTTTTATCATTCATTTGCCTTATTTATCTAATTATTTAATGCTTGTCTCATCTCCTTATTCTAAATGAGGACTTGAGAAGGTTTGCAGAGAAATATATAAGACATAAGGATGAATAAATAAAACAAATGAGAAAATGGGAAAGAAAGAAAAAGAAGGGATAAAACTAAGATAACAGGCAGGGATAGTTAGCCTTTGAAATTCATATCATAATGTCCTATTCATTTGCCAAAAGTCAGACACAATATTGGCTCTGACAACTGGTGACTATAACAAATAAGAAAAAAAGCTATAATAAATAAAAAACATCTGCAAGATGTACACTGCCCAGAAGTGAAAGCCAAGCAGTGAAAGGACATCTTTTGGGGCACCTGGGTGGCTCAATCGGTTAATTATCCAACTTTGGGTCAGGTCATGATCTCACGGTTCATGGGTTCGAGCCCTGCATGGGGCTCTGTGCTGACAGCTAGCTCAGAGCCTAGAGGCTGTTTAAGATTCTGTACCTCCCTTTCTCTCTGACCCTCCCCTGCTCATACTGTCTCTCTCTCTCTCTCAGAAATAAATTTAAAAAAATTTTTTTTAAAAAAGGACATCTTCTAAAACCAATACATTCAAGAAGTTCCTAAAGGTCATCTTACAGGGATTTGGGATTTGACATGGTGGGCTGGATGATATATTGGTGACATTGTATAAGGTAAGACTGAGGGACCTTCTTTTCCTCTGAAAATTTGTGTGGAGATAACCAAATGGGAAAATGCTGCCAGAAATGACAGGCAATCTCACACTCACCTTTAACTTCTTTTTAACTCAAAGCCATTGGTAACATTTAATTTTAAGAAACGAAGTGTTTACTTCATAATAACCACAGAAAGTTTGGTTCAAAAGTTATTTTAATTTACTAATATCTTATATTTGAGAATATTGGTATTTAAAATTTAATTGTCCTCATAGTTCATGAAAACATTAAAGGTTCTATGGAACTGTGTTTCAGGTTTTAAACAAAATCCATCCAGATAAGCAAAAACCAAAAATGAGCAAGATATCTGAGATTTATTTATGATTCTCAGCTTTCTTGGGATTATTTGAAGTAAAAGGTTGACCTACCAACTGCCTTTTCTGGGGTTTATTAAGTATACTAGAAATATATCAATTGTTTCATCCATGCTTATGACATACAAAAGAGTTAATAAACAATTTTAACCATATTTACATACCTTATACATGATGAATGCTGAGTTCAACCTGAAAGCTATCAAAATAAAACCTAGAGCCTATTTTTTACCCTTTGAGATCACTATCTGAAAATAAGTTTACAGAAATAAACAGCCTAAGTAACTTTAAATTATTGTAAATGGCCATAACAGGACTGGTAGAATCAGCAGCCCATATTCGTGGCATGAATCAAGGTCATCAAAGTTTCTCTGAAAAAATTCCCCACTATTCTCTCATGATGCTCTACTCCAGATTTATCTTTCTGAGCATGAAATTCCAATTTTAAAATCCCTTCTTTTGGTCAAGGCTTAATTTGTAGAGTGGTCTTGTCCAGATTCAAATATTTATTTGAGATGGACAACAATATTAATATACTAGAAGCTATATGTGCATTCACAGGGATGAATGAAGTGGTTATACATTTTTAAAACAAAGTACTTATTTCATTTATATTTTCACCCAATAATTCCATATTTGAAATTACATGCCAAATATTAAGTTCATTTATTCTCATTTTTATTAATCTATCCATACAAATACAAAATTGAACTGCTGATCATTATGAGATAATACTAAGTTAACAGTTTCATTCAATAGAGAGGAATTTGGTGTTTTATCTTCTCTAACTGGCTTTACTATAGGTAGTGTATATTTTGCATTAGAAAAAAGTGACTTAGATATAGATGTAAATATGGCATAATGGCATAATGGCAAAATGGCATCACCACCACTGTCTGAAATCCTACCAGTTTAGGGACTACCAGATAGGAAGAAACTACTCTTTGCTGATACACGGTTCCACTGGTGGATTCATTTATTTCACATCTTAGTTTTTGGTCTATCAAGTATGCGTCCAAATCTTGTTCCACCATAAAAGGTTCAGATTAATGAAATCACATTTCCATATGTGGAAATGTATCTCTGAAGATACTAATGTTTTTAGAGATTTCTAAGTGGGAAACTAACACATCAAAAAGATAGCAATAGCAAGCACATGGGGAAAGCGATACCCCATATAATGATGAGATGGTATGGTTAATAACATTTTTTAAAGGCATTTCAGCAATATGTATCAAAATTTAAATTCCACATATCCTTTGCATCATCAGTTATACATTTGGGATCATCCTACAGTACATTTACCCAGTACGAAAACATATGGACAATGAAACTTATTTCATCTTTAATGTAATGGAGATAATTTGATGACAAAATGTTTCTCAGTATGAATCAGTTAAATAAAGAGTTCACGCAACGGAGTGCTTTCCAACTATATAAAAAATGCGATATGGGGTGCCTGTGTGGCTCAGTCGGTTAAGCATCCAACTTCAGCTCGGGTCATGATCTCACAGTCCATGGGTTCAAGCCCTTGCATTGGGCTCTGTACTGACAGCTCGGAGCCTCGAGCCGGTTTCAGATTCTGTGTGTCCCTCTCTCTCCGCCCCTCCCCCACTTGCACTCTATCACTCTCTCCTTCAAAAAAATTTTTTTTAATTAAAAAAAAAAAAGAATGTGATAGGGGCACCTAAGTGGCTCAATCAGTTAAACATCTGACTTCAGCTCAGGTTGTGATCTTGTGGTTCATGGGTTCCAGCCCCACTTTTGGCTCTGTGCTGACAGCTCAGAACCTGGACCCTAATTCGGATTCTTTGTCTCCCTCTCTCTGCCCCCCCCCCCCCTCATGCCTTCTCTCTCTCTCTCAAAAATAAATAAACATTTAAAAACTAAAAAAAAAAAAAAAAAAAAAAGGAATGCTATAGACCAGTCATCCCTGATGATATGGGCTGCTGCCAGTGATTAAATAAAAACAGTTGCAGAAAAAAAAAACCTAAAGTATGAGCCAAATTCTATGAAAATGCAGAGCAAAATATCTGGTTAACCACTAGGGGTAAAAATAGGGGAAGGGACAAGTGGGGAAATGTGAATGCTTATTCTTTATTTCATATAGTTCTGTGTACTGTGTGAATTTTTCCCAGTGAGTATGTAGAACTTTAACAAATCCACTCCTAATAGTTTTATCTTATTAGTACTTTTTCAATGGGCAAGGACAACTTCTGTAATTTTTAAAAAGGCAATGATATTTTTTTAAGTACCATGATTTTTATGAAGATAAAAGTAATACATATGCTTTGGTTTAAGAAATGAGAGAAGATATTTGCAAATGACATATCAGATAAAGGGTTAGTATTCAAAATCTATAAAGAATTTACCAATTCAGCACCCAAAAAACAAACAATCCAGTGAAGAAATGTGCAAAAGACATGAATAGACACCTCTCCAAAGAAGACATCCGGTAGCCAACTGACACATGAAAAAATGCTCAGCATTACTCATCATCAGGGAAATACAAATCAAAACCACAATGATATACCACCTCACACCTGTCAGAATGGCTAAAATTAACAACTCAGGCAGCAACAGATGTTGGCGAGGGTGCTGAGAACTGCTTTTGCAATGCTGATGGCGATACAAACTGGTGCAGCCACTCTGGAAACAGTATGGAAGTTTCTCAAAAAATTAAAAATAGAACTACCCTATGACTCAGCAATTGCACTACTAGGTATTTATCCAAGGGTATAGGTATGCTGTTTTGAAGGGATACATGTACCCCAATGTTTATAGCAGCACTATCAGCAATAGCCAAAGTACGAAAAGAGCTCAAATGTCCATCGATGGATGAATGGATAAAGAACATGATATACATATATATAATGGAGTATTACTCAGCAATCAAAAAGAATGAAATCTTGACATTTGCAACTATGTGGATGGAACTAGATGGTGTTATGCTAAGTGAAATTAGTGAGTCAGAGAAAGGCAAGTATCATATGACTTCACTCATATGAGGGCTTTAAGATGCAAAACAGATGAACAAAAGGGAAGGGAAGCAACAATAATATAAAAACAGGGAGGGGGACAAAACATAAGAGACTCTTTACTATAGAGAACAAACAGAGGGTTGCTGGAGGGCTTACGGGAGAGGGGATGGGCTAAATGGGTAAGGGGCATTAAGGAATCTACTCCTGACATCATTGTTGCACTAAATGCTAACTAACTTGTATATAAATTTTAAAAATAAATAAATTGTAAAAAAAAAAAAGGAAGAAGAAGAAGAAGAAAAGAAAACAGGTAGTGTAGTCAAGCTGCATAGTCCACATATTGAAATAAACCCTTGAAATAAACTGAGGATGAAAGCTCACTTCCACTAACCCAAAGCAATAGATTAGAAAGCTTTTCTTTCAATAAGAATTATTTATCTTAAAATTTGGCATTGTTAATAAACCAGCTTTCTTGAGATGGTCTAATACCCTTAAGCAAAAATGAATCATGAAAAATGAGGGTTGTGTTAAAATCGCCATAAAGACTCTCTTGGGTTCATACAGATTCAACCGATTTGTATACTTTGAGGAAAGGAAGAGCTCAAGTGGAATAAGGCTCGTCATTATTCCAGCTCCTATTAGAGATCTATTTCTTTTCTTTCTTCTAAGTGTTGGCACCCTATCCCTGAGCTTGGCAGAGTATTTTCTCCGCATAAGTTAGGGAGGAGTTGCACATTCTTTCTTGTGGAGGAGCTGTCAGGATCCTTGGTACATTTTAGGCTAAGGTTGGATTTTGCTATCATGGTAAAAAGTTTAGCTCAGGAGCTAATCTGTACTTTGTTAATTTATCCAGACACAGGATTTGCAGAGGAAAAAACTCTGTAATTATTGCTCCCTGGTGGATTCAAAGAAGACACAATAGCTTTTCTGCTTGAATGCTTTGTATATGATGTGCAAAGCTCTACACAAAACGAAATGTTTTAGTTGAAAGCTTGAGATGATTCTTTTAAAAACATAAATTCCAGATATGCCAGAAAGGAGGCTGGACTGGTCAGAAGTGTGGGGTGGTGCTGCTATGGTTTACACTCAGTTGTTATGAATTGATAGAAATAGCTCTGGGTGTTGCTGTGAGAGGTTTAGCAGTGTTGTGAAGAAGCAAAGTGTAACTGACTATAGTTTGTCTCTTCTCAGGCTCAGTCCCTACAGTTTCCTCCCAAAGACCAGAGACATACACCCACCCTCCTTCCTCACCATGCTACCTTTCCTGGGTAAAACAGAAGCAGTTCAGAAACAGAACTCTGTGGGATCTTAAATGCACTCATCATTCCCACATGATGATGATTGTCAAAGAAGGAAGAAGAATCCCTTGTAATTTTTGTGAAATGAGGAAGAGTCATCAAATTACTGAAATAATGTACAGAGTCAGAATTCATGAAACAATAACTCTGCAGTTGAGATTGATAATTTTATAGTATTATTAGTAATATGGTCAATTATTTGATGGAAAAGCCATTTCAATGTGGAACTTCATGAAACTCAGATGAAGGGATGAAGGAAACCTGGGCCATGAAATAGTCAAGAAGGAAATCTGAACTTAGCAACACAGAAGCAATTACTTAAGCCATACTTCTAAGTCCCAGCTGTCGTCTGCATTTCACTGTATGTAATAATATATATATTAAACTTCATTTAATTGTTGTTTCAATCATTGTTAACTAACCCTCTTGTCTTTGTAAGGAGCCCAGTTAGAGAACCCTGTGGGCATTATTTTAGAAAGGTATCAGTGGCAGCCGTGGTGGTGCTCAGATTTCCTTCCCAGAGGACTTTATGCAAGTACTGGGATTGGCAGACAGCCTCCAGTGGCCACGCCTTGGAATCTGCCATAATGTTTATGCCAGGGCCACACTTTTCTCCAGGCTGTTCCCAGCCAGTGACTGGCTACTAGAGCTGACCCATTTCTGTTCAACAGCAGATTCTTCTAAAGGGCAATCTGTGCTCTGAGGCTCCCTGTCTACCTGAGCGAGGCATTCTCAGAGCTGCATTACAGTCTGAGACTCCTCCCACATGATCCTCCTTCTACTCTCCTTAGGTGCTAGACCTGCATCATAGGGTGATGCTCTTCTTGCCTATTCCCCTCCCTCTCCCCCACATCTTTCACAGGGGTCTCCTACAGTAAATCCTACAAACATCTAATTCTGTCTTAGCATCTGCTTCTCAAACAACTGGAAATGATCCAGCATTTGAATTAAGTGGACCCTAACTTGCAATAGAGTTAAAAGTTCTCCTAGGTACTTTTTTTGAAGAACTTTCAAGCAGTGCTTAAAAACTTGCTCCAGCAAGAGTCATTGCTGTCTGAATGTGCTTTAGATTATCTACAAGGAGGCCTTGAGTAAGGTGCCCCTTATCTGAACAATGGAGCTATTGCTGTTTAGAATATTATGTATGAGAGAATCCTCAGGGACTTGGCTTTCTCTCTGACCCAAGTACAATTTGTCTATCAGCCAAAAAGAGTTGCATCAAAGCCAGTTGGCCATAACTGTTTATTGGCATCTCATTGGCAATACTTTGCAAACATATGTTTGATGTTCAGGTTCAGAGTTCTTACATGCAGAAATCAACAACTGAATAATATTAAGAGTTTAATGTTGGATTTTTCTTACACTTGCCACTGCTTAAAATGATAACCTATTCACTGAGGATGCCGAAATCTGATTTTAATATGATTGGATTCAGATTCAATTAATTAAAAAAATAAATCAAGAGGGTCAGTTTACTTAAAATTTTCAATTACATATGTATGTATCTATAATATATTAATTTACCCTGCAGATGAGTGCATGGGGTCATTCACTTTTCCACCTCTATCGTCCTCCTTCAAAGTGGCTTGGTTTTAAGAGTTGGTTTGTTGAAAAAATAAACAAAATTGACAAACCTTTAGCCAGGCTTCTAAAAAGAAAAGAGAGAGCACTAAAATAGACAAAATCATATCATATGTTTGCATGTATAGGAGGATTAGGAGGAACTTGACGGAGGAACAAGGGGGAGAAGAAGGGCGGAAATGGTGGGGGAAAGGGA